>NC_141876.1:483048942-483200457 GCF_056163025.1 Triticum urartu | reverse complement strand
ATGATAGTCTCCCCAACACTCAACTCTCTCTCATAGGATTTGGATTTTGTGGAAAGAAGATTTGAGTGGAAAGCAACTTGGGGAAGGCTAGAGATCAAGATTCATATGGTAGGAATGGAATATCTTGGTCTCAACACATGAGTAGGTGGTTCTCTCTCAGAACATATGAGTTGGAATTGTGTATGTGTTCCGATGGCTCTCTCCACGAATGAAGAGGAGGTGGAGGGGTATATATAGCCTCCACACAAAATCCAACCGTTACACACAGTTTTCCAATCTCGGTGGGACCGAATCAATAAACTCGGTCGGACCGAAAAGGTAAACCTAGTGACCGTTAGAGATTTTCGGTGGGACTGACATGCAACTCGGTAGGACCGATATGGTTAGGGTTTGGGCATAACGTAATCTCGGTGAGACCGATTACACAAACTCGGTGAGACCGATTTTGGTAACTAGCTAACCAGAGAGTTGGTCAGGCAAACTCGGTGGGACCGATTTGCTCTTTCGGTGAGACCGAAAAGTTACAAAAAGGAAACACTGAATTTACATTGCAATCTCGGTGGGACCGATTCGCTCTTTCGGTAAGACCGCAAAGTTATGAAAGGGAAACAGAGAGTTTGCAACCCCATCTCGGTCAGACCGAGATCCTTATCGGTAGAACCGAATTGCTAGGGTTTGGCAGTGGCTAATGACAAGTGAAACTCGGTGGCGCCGGATAGGAAGAATCAGTAGGACTGAGTTTGGCTTAGGGTTTAGGTCATATGTGGATATGGGAAAGTAGTTGAGGGTTTTGGAGCATATCACTAAGCACATGAAGCAAGAGGCTCATTAAGCAACACCTCATCCCTCCTTGATAGTATTGGCTTTTCCTAAAGACTCAATGTGATCTTGGATCACTAAAATATAAAATGAAGAGTCTTGAGCTTTTGAGCTTGAGCCAATCCTTTGTCCTTAGCATTTTGAGGGTTCCACTTTCACATCCATGCCATGCCAATCACTGAGCTTTCCTGAAATAGTCATCTTGGAATAGCATTAGCTCAATGAGCTATATGTTGTTATGAATTACCAAACCACCTAGGGATAGTTGCACTTTCAATCTCCCCCTTTTTGGTAATTGATGACAACATATAGATCAAAGCTTCCACAAATGATAATAAGCATGAAATATATCGTCGCTTTGAGAAGTATGTGACAAGTAAGAGCTCCCCCTAAATTTGTGCATATTTAAAATTTGCTTTGGACTGCAAATGCACAAAGATTTAGAGTCATGGGTTACTCTTCCATGTCACATACATCTTGGTGGAGCGCTTAAAATGATAAGAATGAAATACATGCACTCATCACCAAGAATAGTGAATGATCACATAAGATAGATAAGATGATAATATTAAGCAAACATTAAGTGTAGCTTATGATCAAACACATGATCATCAATGTCTCACGAGCAATGACATAGTATCTCAAGCACTCAAAAGCAAACGAAGTTCGAAAAACCACCAAATAAAACAAGAGAGAAAAAAGCAACACTCTCTCTCGAAGCCTATGATCTATACATTTTCTCCCCCTTTGGCAACAAGTTACCAAAAAGTTCCTAGAAAATGCATAGTGCTAAGTCGACACTCAGGCTTGATCTTCAGGTGGTGGTGGAGTCCGGAGCACTCCAAGGACGAAGCCTTCTGTAGACGTGGTCGGAGTCGAGGCTGAAGTGGATGCTGGAGCTGGTGGAACTGAAGCTGTAGCTGGTGCAGACGTGGTGGCTCTGGTGTCAGCAACTGGCACTGCAGACGACCTCGGACCTCGTGGCACTCTGGCAAAGGCATCAGTTGTAGTCTTGCCTCTCCTCTCCTGCATGTCATCCTGGAGCTGCTCCACTGCAGTCTGAATCTCTGTCACTTTGACATCCAAGTCATAGAACTTTTGTTCCATGATCCTCTCTAAGCTTGCCTGGTTCTGAGTTAGGGTGGCTAGTCCTTGCTCAATCCGCAGGGTGGATGAAATCAAGTAACCAAGCTGCTCTTGTTTGGTTTTCAGGAAATATTCAGATGCCTCCTCTTGAGTAGGCATCTTGGCAGCTTTCTCTTTCCTTGCCTTCTCCTTCTTTGCTTGTGCTTGGGCAGACGATGGTTCATTCTCAGTCATAACAACTTGATTATCTTCAAAATCTGGATGGATGGGCAGGTGTTCCTTGTCCAATAAGTATATGCCTGTGCCCATCTTTGAGTTAATGAGCTCCTGAATTTGTGGGGCATATCCACAGCTCCTCTTCTAGTCTGCTGCTGTCCTCTTGATTGTTTCTACTATGAGGCTCATGACCTTGAATTTCTGAGGTACATCAAATACATGAAGCAAATTGATTGCATGGCCTCTGATCATCTTGTGATCACCTGACTTGGGCAAGAGAGTGTGCCTCAAAATCCAATTAATAGTTGGCAGCCCTGACAGAAGATAATGCACTAAGCCAAATTTGAAAGTTTCAAGAGCTTCATTTGGAATTTCCTTGTACATGTTTGACATTGAGTTATGATCCATCTTCTTCTTGGCATATACATCCAAGTCATCTTCCTGCTCTTCTGGGGCATTGATCAGCTGAGCCCATTCAGCAACTATAGATTGGTACCTTGTACCTTCAGACATCCAAATTATCCTACCATCTAGATAAAAATGTGCCGTGTGTAGGATCGAAAGTATGTCTAGAGGGGGGGTGATTAGACTACTTGACCAAATAAAACTTAACCTTTTCCCAATTTTAGTTCTTGGCAGATTTTAGCTAATTTAGGACAAGTCAAGAAATCATCACATCACTCAAGCAAGCATGCAAAGAGTTTATGGGCAGTGGAAAGTAAAGCATGCAACTTGCGAGAATGTAAAGGGAAGGGTTTGGAGAATTCAAACGCTATTGGAGACACGGATGTTTTTCCCGTGGTTCGGATAGGTGGTGCTATCCTACATCCATGTTGATGGAGACTTCAACCCACGAAGGGTAACGGTTGTGCGAGTCCACACAGGGCTCCACCCAAGGGCAACGGTTGCGCGAGTCCACACAGGGCTCCACCCACGAAGGGTCCACGAAGAAGCAACCACCCACAAAGGGTCCACGAAGAAGCAACCTTGTCTATCCCACCATGGCCATCGCCCACACAGGACTTGCCTCACTAGTGGTAGATCTTCACGAAGTAGGCAATCTCCTTGCCCTTACAAACTCCTTGGTTCAACTCCACAATCTTGTCGGAGGCTCCCAAGTGACACCTAGCCAATCTAGGAGACACCACTCTCTAAGAAGTAACAAATGGTGTGTAGGTAATGAACTCCTTGCTCTTGTGCTTCAAATGATAGTCTCCCCAACACTCAACTCTCTCTCATAGGATTTGGATTTGGTGGAAAGAAGATTTGAGTGGAAAGCAACTTGGGAAGGCTAGAGATCAAGATTCATATGGTAGGAATGGAATGTCTTGATCTCAACACATGAGTAGGTGGTTCTCTCTCAGAACATATGAGTTGGAATGGTGTGTGTGTTCTGATGGCTCTCTCATCGAATGAGAAAGAGGTGGAGGGGTATATATAGCCTCCACACAAAATCCAACCGTTACATACAATTTACCAATCTCGGTGGGACCGAATCAGAAAACTCGGTCTGACCAAAATAGTAAACCTAGTGACCGTTAGGAATTTCGGTGGGACTGACATGCAACTCGGTAGGACCGATTCGGTTAGGGTTTGGGAATAACGTAATCTCGGTGAGACCGATTACACAAACTCGGTGAGACCGAATTTGGTAATTAGCTAACCAGAGAGTTGGTCAGGAAAACTCGGTGGGACCGATTTGCTCTTTCGGTGAGACCGAGTGGAACTCGGTGAGACCGAAAAGTTACAAAGGGGAAACACTGAGTTTACATTGCAATCTCGGTGGGACCGATTCGCTCTTTCGGTAAGACCGAAAAGTTACGAAAGGGAAACAGAGAGTTTGCAACCCCATCTCGGTCAGACCGAGATCCTTATCGGTAGAACCGAATTGCTAGGGTTTGGCAGTGGCTAATGACAAGTGAAACTCGATGGCGCCGGATAGGAAGAATCGGTAGGACCGAGTTTGGCTTAGGGTTTAGGTCATATGTGGATATGGGAAAGTAGTTGAGGGTTTTGGAGCATATCACTAAGCACATGAAGCAAGAGGCTCATTACGCAACACCTCATCCCTCCTTAATAGTATTGGCTTTTCCTAAAGACTCAATGTGATCTTGGATCACTAAAATATAAAATGAAGAGTCTTGAGCTTTTGATCTTGAGCCAATCCTTTGTCCTTAGCATTTTGAGGGTTCCACTTTCACATCCATGCCATGCCAATCATTGAGCGCTTTCTTGAAATAATCATCTTGGAATAGCATTAGCTCAATGAGCTATATGTTGTTATGAATTACCAAAACCACCTAGGGATAGTTGCACTTTGAATCTCCCCCTTTTTGGTAATTGATGACAACATATAGATCAAAGCTTCGACAAATGATAATAAGCATGAAATATATCGTCGCTTTGAGAAGTATGTGATAAGTAAGAGCTCCCCCTAAATTTGTGCATATTTAAAATTTGCTTTGGACTGCAAATGCACAAAGAGTTAGAGTCATGGGTTACTCTTCCATGTCACATACATCTTGGTGGAGCGCTCAAAATGATAAGAATGAAATACATGCACTCATCACCAAGAATAATGAATGATCACACAATATAGATAGGATAATGGCATTAAGCAAGCATTAAGTGTAGCTTATGATCAAACACATGATCATCAATGTCTCACAAATAATGACGTAGTATCTCAAGCATTCAAAAGCAGATAAGTTCGAAAAACCATCAAATAAAGCAAGAGAGAAAAGCAACACTCTCTCGCTCGAAGCCTATGATCTATACATCATCTCCCCCTTTGGCAACAAGTTACCAAAAAGTTCCTAGAAAATGCATAGCACTAGATCGACGCTCAAGCTTGATCTTCAGGTGGTGGTGGAGTCCGGAGCACTCCAAGGACGAAGCCTTCGGTAGACGTGGTCGGAGTCGAGGCTGAAGTGGATGCTGGAGCTGGTGGAACTGAGGCTGTGGCTGGTGCAGACGTTGTAGCTCTGGTGGCAGCAACTGGCAGTGCAGACGACCTCGGACCTCGTGGCACCCTCGCAAAAGCATCAGTCGTGGTCCTGCCTCTCCTCTCATTCATGTCCTCCTGGAGCTGCTCCACGGCAGTCTGTATCTCTGTCACCTCGATGTCCAAGTCATAGAACCTCTGTTCCATGATCCTCTCTAAACTCGCCTGGTTCTGAGTCAGGGTGGCTATACTCTGCTCAATCCACAGGGTGGACGCAATCAGGTAACCATGCTGCTCTTGTTTGGTTTTCAGGAAGTAATCAGATGCCTCCGCTTGAGTAGGCATCCTGGCAGCTTTCTCCTTCTTCGCCTTCTCCTTCTGAGCTTGTGCATGGGCAGATGATGGTTCATTCTCAGTCATAACAACTTGATTATCTTCGAAATCTGGACGGATGGGCAGGTGTTCCTTATCCAACAAATATATGCCCGTGCCCATCTTGGAGTTGATGAGCTCCTGAATCTGAGGGGCATATCCACAGCTCCTCTTCTGATCTGCCGCGGTCCTTTTGATTGTTTCCACTATGAGGCTCATGACTTTGAATTTTTGAGGCACGTCAAAGACATGAAGCAAATTGATCGCGTGACCTCTGATCATCTTGTGATCTCCAGACTTGGGCAGAAGGGTGTGCCTAAGGATGCAGTTGATCGTAGGCAATCTTGATAGCAGATAATGCACTGAGCCAAACTTGAACGTGTCAAGTGCTTCATTCGGAATCTCCTTGTACATGTTGGACATGGAGTTGTGGTCCATCTTTTTCTTGGCATAAATGTCCAAGTCATCTGTGTGCTCCTCTGGGGCATTGATCAGCTTCGCCCATTCCTCAACAGTAGAGTGGTACCTTGTACCCTCTGACATCCATGTGATCCTGCCATCCGGATAAAAGTGTGCTGTGGAGTAGAATTGCATGATTAGCTCCTCGTTCCACTTTGTGAGCTTCTGCCCAACAAAGTCTGCAACTCCACACGCACTAAAGCTGTCAAATACTCCAGGGTAGTACTCTTCATTGTCCTTGATATAGGTCCAGTCGACCCATCTCATGTCACATACAATTGGCTTCTTGTCAAGTAGCACTGTCTCATAGAAATCCTGCTGCTCTTTGGTGTGAAACATGTAGTCCACTGCAGTCCTTCTCCTAGAAGCATATGGATCTGCTTCTCTCCACTTCCTGAGCCCTGAGTCTCTCCTGAGCTTCATATCCTCAGCCACAGGATGAGCATCGTTGTGGTCTGGGATCTTGGGCTTGAGCTTCCGAAGGACATTCTCTTCCTCATCCTCAGCAACAGTCTCAGGCACTGGGGCCTTGTTCTTCTCAGCTGCAGGAATGCTCCTTGTATTTCTCTTTGGTGCACTCTTAGGCTTAGATGCAGCCTTAGGTGCTTCCTTGGGCTTGGATGCAGCTCCCCCTGACCTTATGGCATCTCCCATAAGCTTGGGTGCCTTGGGCACTGGTGCAGCTGCCTCTTCTTCCTCTTCCTCTTCCATGATGGAAGCTTTGCCAAGCACTCTAGCCACAATCTTCTTCACCCTCTCCTTCCTTTTCTTGCCCTCAGCTGCAGCTGGCTCTTGGGAAGTGGGCTTCTCAGTTGAGGCTCTAGCCTTTGACATGGGCTGCCTGCCTGCTGGCCTTTTGATTTTCAGACCTGGCTTAGTGCCTTGAGCTGGCTCAATTCTTTTGGAAGTGGCCTCTTCCTCTGCCACATAGTCCTCATCTTCAGAGTCTAAAGTTTTCTTCTTCCTTTGTCTAGTGGCAGCTTTAGGCAGGTTGCTGGGTGTGCTCCTACTGCCATCATCTGAGGAACTTGAGGGGCTAGTGCCCTCACTCAACTGCACTTGCTGCTCTGACAAGTTTTGGCTGTCATTCTGGTCTGACATGATGCAAACTGACTGCTGACCCTGTGAATAGATTATAGAGGAGACAGAGTGGATGAGCATCACAAAATGCAGAGATTTTTGCAAAAGAATAATTCAAAAACCTAGTTTTAGTTTCCCATTGAAGTCATCTCGGATCTACCGACTTTCAAACTCGGTGATACCGAAGCAGTTTTGGAACCTAAACTAGTGAACTCGGTAGGACCGAGTCACAGTTCGGTGGCACCGAGACTGCTAGGGTTTCACTGAGTTCAAAAATCGGTCACACCGATAAGTAATTCTCGGTCAGACCGAGTCTCACTTGTGCAATGGCAAGAGCCAAATCGGTGGGACCGAGTTTTTCAACTCGGTGGGTCCGAGATGGTTTCGGCGGAAACCTAAACCTAGAATTTTCAAATCAAACCTAATCTATGAGCGTTTTTACTGGATGGAAGTTTATCAAACGTGGCTAGAAACAATATGATCACAATGTGCTAGGAATCATATTGAGGAATAGCACAAAGATCAAGTCCATACCCTAGTTCGGCGGGGACTTGCTACGGCGGCAACGGCGGGGCAGAATTCCCGTTGACGGTGATGGAGACCAGCGACTGGAGGCTGCTGGCGGCGAGAAGACGATCCGGAGACCTCGAGGGCAGAGCAGGCTATCGCGCGGGCGAAGGGGTTCGGAGAAATTTCCAAATTTTGCCCGTGACTATATATAGCCCGACCCTGTCGGTGTGACCGAGTGGAACAACTCGGTGGCACCAAGATTCATAACTGCGTGGAGTTACTGAAACTCGATGTGACCGAAAGGTTCAAATCGGTTGCACCGAGATCGAAAATCTAGATCAACTTAATGATCTCGGTAGGACCGAAAGTGGAGTATCGGTTAGACCGAGAATCATAAAGAGGTTTTGGAAGTTTAAGTCTATGACGAATCGGGGACTCCGAGCGCTCCTCACACAGAGTGGTTCGAATCTGACTTGATCAAATTTTGTGATGCAGCATGAATAGAGTTTGAGACGAGAAAAGCATAGATAGCTAGAGGAGGTTCTTAGGCATTCTTGTCCATCCACTTGGCAAAAAGAAATAAAGCCGAACAATCAAAGCAACAAGTGGATGTCCTCGAATGAGTAAAATATGCAACCAGCATGCTCACACAATAAGATGGCAAATGAAATATGTGGCATGGCATGCACAACCAATTCTAACATCTATCAAGCAATTTGCGATGACTAGGTCATCTATATATGAGTATATTGACTTAGGAGTCAAGTGAGAACACTTGATCATAGGTCATACTCATCGCTTAAGCTCAAGTGGGGTTACCACTTTTACATAGAGCATTGTTGTGTTCACATCTTTAGAGTTGCTTTAGCTCAAGTCTTAGAGTAAAGCTCCCCCTAGATGTGATATCCCCCCTAAGAGAGATGAACTAACCTTGGGTTTTGTCGATGATGACTTCATGTAGATATTGAAGATGTGGATGCTCAATGTTGATGTAGATCTCTTGGACCTATCCATTTGAGTGAATTGCACTTTCAATACCTAGATGGGTTAGTCCCACAAGGAACAAACAAGGATATCCATAGACATAGAGTGATGCACACAAAAGATGATGTCCATGAAAACTTTTAGGTTACCTTGTCCCTTGTCTTACCAACAAGAGGGTTTGTGACTCCTTGAACTAGTGCAAGATGTGGAAGTTGATTGCACTTGTTCTTGCCAAAATGATAAGAGTGAAGTATGTTGGCGGAGTCACCCTCAAGAACTCTCTAGTTCTTCTTCTTTTGGATCCACATCATCTTGATGGGAATCCTTGGAGTTGTAGTCGTACTTGATGAAGTGGAACTTGAAGTAGTCTTGGGAATCCACTTGACTAAGGTCTTAGGAGCTTCTTCAAATGCATCAATTTCCTCTTGAAGCTTGTCCTTGCCTTTTTGCTCGTAGTCTTGTGGTGGAAGATCATCTTGAGCTTGTGTCCCCTTGAAAGAAGTATACTTCTCTTGTTGAGGGACAAACTTTGTCTTGGGGTATTGATCTTCTTCCCATTCAACTCCATTGGCATTGAACTTTCGTTCAAAACTAACACCTTGATTCTTCCGGTGCATTCCTTGCTTGCGCACAATTTCCTCGAATTGCTTACTCCCGGCAAGGCTTTTGTACACTCCTTTCTCTATAATTCCCTTCAATAAGCTATTTTCTTGCTCAAGTGTAACTTGGCTAAGAGAATCATTAGTGGAATCAAGAGAACTACTAGAAGCAACAATATTGGATTTAGCATGATCATTGTTACTACTAGAGGAAGAATCTTTCTTGTTAGACTTGACTTGAGGCATGTAAGTGGATAAGAGTAAACGCTTGGCAATGTAAGAAGAAATTTTCTTGCGGAGATCATCATTGATTGCCTTTAAGAACTCATGCTCTTGCTCAATATTGAGCTTTTCAAAGCATAGTTTCTCATGAGCTCTTAAAAGTTCTCGATGATCTTCGAAGATAGTGTCATGAGCTAACTTAAGAGTTTTTAGTTCTTTAGTTAGAGCCTCAATCTTCTCCTTATCATTATCACTCGTTTTAGCATGATTAATTTGTCTTTCATCATAGTATTCATCACTAGAGTTGTCACCAAGCAAATCATCACCTAACAAGTCATCTTTATCACTATTGAAATCAACATACTCGGGGTGTGTTACCTTAGGACCTTTGTCCACGAAGCATCCTCCAATTCCTTCATTTGGTGAGTCAAATATGTCGTAGGAGTTGGTTGACACAAGTGCTAGACCGGCAACACCTTCATCTTGAGTATCTTCGGAGTCGGAGTGATAACTTCTCTCGGAGTGGCTGTCGGAGTCGGAGCCGGATACCCATTCACCAACATGAGCTTGATGTCTTCGTCTTGTGTAGCTCCTTGATGATTTTTCCTTCCTTTCCGAATCCTTGCTTCTCCGTGAGTATCTTCGTTCATAACGATCATCTTTACTCCTTCTCTCTCTTGGTGGTGATCCTTTGCTTCTTCTTTTTGGAGAATCTTCTCTTCTCTTGTAGGGAGCCGTACACTCATTGGAATAGTGTCCGGGTCTTCCACAATTGTAACAGTTTCGCTCTCGACTAGAAGATCTTTTGTCACTGTAGGACCTTGACTTGGAGCTTCTATCTTTGCTTCTACTCTTGTAGAACTTGTTGAAGTTCTTCACCATTAAGATCAATTCTTCATTGAAGTCTTGTTTCTCACTTGATGATGTAGGGGCTTCACATGAGGCTTTATAGGCACCACTTGATTTGTTGTGAAGTTCCTCTTTATCCTTAAGTGACATCTCATGAGCAACAATTCTTCCAATCACCTCCGTTGGCTTGAGATCTTTGTATTTGGGCATCATTTGGATCAATGTGCACACGGTATCATATTTTCCATCCAAGGCTCTTAGGATCTTCTTGATGATGAATCTATCGGTCATCTCTTCACTTCCTAAGACGGCAATCTCATTTGTGATGAGAGCAAGCCTAGAGTACATTTCAGCGACACCTTCACCATCCTTCATCTTGAACTTGTCAAGTTGGCTTTGAAGCACATCCAACTTGGATTCCTTGACGGAGTCGGTACCTTCGTGCATATCAATCAAGGTGTCCCAAATTTCCTTTGCATTCTCAAGGCGGCTGATTTTGTTGAATTCTTTGGGGCACAATCCGTTGAAGAGAATATCACAAGCTTGAGCATTGTATTGCAACATCTTCAACTCATCCGCGGTAGCTTCACGGTTTGGTTCTCTCCCGTCAAAGAAGTCACCTTGCAAACCAACACACACAATAGCCCAAACAGCGGGGTTATGTCCAAGAATATGCATTTTCATTTTATGCTTCCAACTAGCAAAATTAGTACCATCAAAGTAAGGACCTCTATGGTGATAATTTCCCTCGCTAGAGGCATACTCTCCTAGGTTGTGAAACCAAGGCTATGACCACCAAAAGCTATGGAGATCAAGCAAATGGAGACCAAGGCTCTGATACCACTTGTAGGATCGAAAGTATGTCTAGAGGGGGGGTGATTAGACTACTTGACCAAATAAAAACTTAACCTTTTCCCAATTTTAGTTCTTGGCAGATTTTAGCTATTGTAGGACAAGTCAAGCAATCATCACACAATTCAAGCAAGCATGCAAAGAGTATATTGGCAGCAGAAAGTAAAGCATGCAACTTGCGAGAATGTAATGGAAGGGTTTGGAGAATTCAAACGCTATTGGAGACACGGATGTTTTTCCCGTGGTTCGGATAGGTGGTGCTATCCTACATCCACGTTGATGGAGACTTCAACCCACGAAGGGTAACGGTTGCGCGAGTCCACACAGGGCTCCACCCAAGGGCAACGGTTGCGCAAGTCCACACAGGGCTCCACCCACGAAGGGTCCACGAAGAAGCAACCACCCACAAAGGGTCCACGAAGAAGCAACCTTGTCTATCCCACCATGGCCATCGCCCACACAGGACTTGCCTCACTAGTGGTAGATCTTCACGAAGTAGGCGATCTCCTTGCCCTTACAAACTCCTTGGTTCAACTCCACAATCTTGTCGGAGGCTCCCAAGTGACACCTAGCCAATCTAGGAGACACCACTCTCTAAGAAGTAACAAATGGTGTGTAGGTAATGAACTCCTTGCTCTTGTGCTTCAAATGATAGTCTCCCCAACACTCAACTCTCTCTCATAGGATTTGGATTTGGTGGAAAGAAGATTTGAGTGGAAAGCAACTTGGGAAGGCTAGAGATCAAGATTCATATGGTAGGAATGGAATGTCTTGATCTCAACACATGAGTAGGTGGTTCTCTCTCAGAACATATGAGTTGGAATGGTGTGTGTGTTCTGATGGCTCTCTCATCGAATGAGAAAGAGGTGGAGGGGTATATATAGCCTCCACACAAAATCCAACCGTTACATACAATTTACCAATCTCGGTGGGACCGAATCAGAAAACTCGGTCTGACCAAAATAGTAAACCTAGTGACCGTTAGGAATTTCGGTGGGACTGACATGCAACTCAGTAGGACCGATTCGGTTAGGGTTTGGGCATAACGTAATCTCGGTGAGACCGATTACACAAACTCGGTGAGACCGAATTTGGTAATTAGCTAACCAGAGAGTTGGTCAGGCAAACTCGGTGGGACCGATTTGCTCTTTCGGTGAGACTGAGTGGAACTCGGTGAGACCGAAAAGTTACAAAGGGGAAACACTGAGTTTACATTGCAATCTCGGTGGGACCGATTCGCTCTTTCGATAAGACCGAAAAGTTACGAAAGGGAAACAGAGAGTTTGCAACCCCATCTCGGTGAGACCGAGATCCTTATCGGTAGAACCGAATTGCTAGGGTTTGGTAGTGGCTAATGACAAGTGAAACTCGGTGGCGCCGGATAGGAAGAATCGGTAGGACCGAGTTTGGCTTAGGGTTTAGGTCATATGTGGATATGGGAAAGTAGTTGAGGGTTTTGGAGCATATCACTAAGCACATGAAGCAAGAGGCTCATTAAGCAACACCTCATCCCTCCTTAATAGTATTGGCTTTTCCTAAAGACTCAATGTGATCTTGGATCACTAAAATATAAAATGAAGAGTCTTGAGCTTTTGAGCTTGAGCCAATCCTTTGTCCTTAGCATTTTGAGGGTTCCACTTTCACATCCATGCCATGCCAATCATTGAGCTTTCCTGAAATAATGATCTTGGAATAGCATTAGCTCAATGAGCTATATGTTGTTATGAATTACCAAAACCACCTAGGGATAGTTGCACTTTCACCGTGGAGTAGAACTGCATGATAAGCTCCTCATTCCACTTTGTGAGCTTCTGCCCAACAAGGTCCTCTACTCCACATGTCTTGAAGCTGTCCTGCACTCCAGGGTAGTGTTCTTCGTTTTCCTTGATGTATTCCCAGTCGACCCATCTCATATCACATACAATTGGCTTCTTGTCCAACAAAACTGTCTCATAGAAGTCCTTCTGTTCCTTAGTGTGGAACCTGTAATCCACAGCAGTCCTTCTCCTTGAAGCATACGGGTCTGCTTCTCTCCACTTCCTGAGCCCTGAATCTCTTCTGAGCTTCATGTCCTCAGCCACAGGATGAGCATCATTGTGGTCTGGGATCTTGGGCTTGAGCTTTCTTAGAACATGCTCTTCATCATGTTCTTCAACAACAGTCTTAGGCACTGGGGCCTTGTTCTTCTTAGTTGCAGGTATGCTCCTCGTATTTCTCTTTGGAGTTGTCTTGACCTTTGATGCAGCCTTGGGTGCTTCCTTGGGCTTAGATGCAGTAGCCCCTGATTTGATAGCATCACCCATTAGCTTGGGTGCCTTAGGTGCTGGTGCAGCTACCTCTTCTTCTTCATCTTCTTCCATGATGGAAGCCTTTCCAAGCACTTTGGCTACGGTCTTCTTGACCCTTTCCTTCCTCTTCTATCCTTCAGCAGCAACTGGCTCTATGGTTGCAGGCTTTTCAGGAATCTGAGTTGAGGCTCTGGCCTTTGGCATAGGCTGCCTACCTGCTGGCCTTTTGATTTTCAATCCTGGCTTTGTGCCTTGAGCTGAGCCATGTTCCTTCTCGAGCACTACTCTCTTGGAAGTTGCTTCCTCTTCTGCCACATAGTCCTCATCCTCTGATTCTGAGGTTCTCTTCTTCCTCTGTCTGGTGGCAGCTTTTGGCAGATTGCTAGGAGTACTTCTACTGCCATCATCTGAAGAACTTGAGGGACTAGTGCCCTCACTCATCTGCACTGGCTGTTCTGACATGTTCTGGCTATCACTTTGGCCTGACATGATGAACAAGCTGACTGCTGACCCTGTGAATAGTTTATAGATGAGGTAGAGTGGATAAGCATCACAAAATGCAGAGATTTTTGCAAAAGAATAATTCAAAATCTTAGTTTTAGTTTCCCACTGAAATCATCTCGGATCTACCGATTTCAAAACTCGGTGATACCGAAGCAGTTTTGGCACCTAAACTAGTGAACTCGGTCAGACCGAGTCACAGTTCGGTGGCACCGAGACTGCTAGGGTTTCACAGAGTTCCAAATCGGTCACACCGATTAGTAATTCTCGGTCAGACCGAGTCTCACTTGTGCAATGGCATAAGCCAAATCGGTGGGACCGAGTTTTTCAACTCGGTGGGTCCGAGATGGTTTCGGCGGAAACCTAACCCTAAAATTTTCGAATCAAAACTAATCTATGAATGCATTGACTGGATAGGAGTGTTTCAATCGTGGCAAGAATCATTAAGAACACAATGTGCTAGGAATCAGACGGGGAATAGCACTGTGATCGAGTCCATACCCTAGTTCGGCGGAGACTCGCTACGGCGGCAACGGCGGGGTTGAATTTCCGCTGACGGCGACGGAGACCAGCGACTGGAGGCAGCTGGCGGCGAGGAGACGATCCGGAGACCAAGTTGGCAGAGCAGGCTATCGCGCGGGCGAAGGGGTTCAGAGAAATTTCCAATTTTTTCCCGTGACTATATATAGCCCGACCCTGTCGGTGTGACCGAGTGGAACGACTCGGTGGCACCGAGATGCAAAACTGTATACAGTTGTTGCAACTCGGTGTGACCGAATGGTTCAAATCGGTTGCACTGAGATCAAAAATTCAGATCAACTTAATGATCTCGGTAGGACCGAAAGTGGGGTATCGGTCAAACCGAGAATCATAAAGAGGTTTTGGAAGTTTAAGTCTATGACGAATCGGGGACTCCGAGCGCTCCTCACACGGAGTGGTTCGAATCTGACTTTATCAAATTTTGTGATGTAGCATGAATAGAGTTTGAGACGAGAAAAGCATAGATAGCTACAGGAGGTTCTTAGGCATTCTTGTCCATCCACTTGGCAAAAGGAAATAAAACCAAACAACCAAAACAACAAGTGGATGTCCTCGAATGAATAAAATATGCAACCAGCATGCTCACACAATAAGATGGCAAATGAAATATGTGACAAGGAATGCACAACCAATTCTAGCATCTATCAAGCAATTTGCGATGACAAGGTCATCTATATATGAGTATATTGACTTAGGAGTCAAGTGAGAACACTTGATCATAGGTCATACTCATCGTTTAAGCTCAAGTGGGGTTACCACTTTTACATAAAGCATTGTTGTGTTAACATCTTTAGAGTTGCTTTAGCTCAAGTCTTAGAGTAAAGCTCCCCCTAGATGTGATATCCCCCCTTAGAGGGATGAACTAACCTCGGGTTTTGTCTATGATGACTTCATGTAGATGTGGAAGATGTGGATGCTGAATGTTGATGTAGATCACTTGGAGCTATCCATTTGAGTGAATTGCACTTTCAATACCTACATGGGTTAGTCCCACAAGGAACAAACAAGGATATCCATAGACATAGAGTGATGCACACACAAGATGATGTCCATGAAAACTTTTAGGTTACCTTGTCCCTTGTCTTACCAACAAGAGGTTTTGTGACTCCTTGAACTAGTGCAAGATGTGGAAGTTGATTGCACTTGTTCTTGCCAAAATGATAAGAGTGAAGTATGTTGGCGAAGTCACCCTCAAGAACTCTCTAGTTCTTCTTCTTTTGGATCCACACCATCTTGATGGGAATCCTTGGAGTTGTAGTCGTACTTGATGAAGTGGAACTTGAAGTAGTCTTGGGAATCCACTTGACAAAGGTCTTAGGAGCTTCTTCAAATGCATCAATTTCCTCTTGAAGCTTGTCCTTGCCTTTTTGCTTGTAGTCTTGTGGTGGAAGATCATCTTGAGCTTGTGTCCCCTTGAAAGAAGTATCATACTTCTCTTGTTGAGGAACAAACTTTGTCTTGGGGTATTGATCTTCTTCCCACTCAACTCCATTGGCATTGAACTTTCATTCAAAACCAACACCTTGATTCTTCTGGTGCATTCCTTGCTTGCGCACAATTTCCTCGAATTGCTTACTCCCGGCAAGGCTTTTGTACACTCCTTTCTCTATAATTCCCTTCAATAAGCTATTTTCTTGATCAAGTGTAACTTGGATAAGAGAATCATTAGTGGAATCAAGAGAACTACTAGAAGCAACAATATTGGATTTAGCATGATCATTGTTACTGCTAGAGGAAGAATCTTTCTTGTTCTTGTTACTAGACTTGACTTGAGGCATGTAAGTGGATAAGAGTAAACGCTTGGCAATGTAAGAAGAAATTTTCTTGCGGAGATCATCATTGATTGATTTTAAGAACTCATGCTCTTGCTCAAGACTGAGCTTTTCAAAGCGTAATTTCTCATGAGCTCTTAAAAGTTCTCGATGATCTTTGAAGATAGTTTCATGAGCTAACTTAAGAGTGTTTAGTTTTTTAGTTAGAGCCTCAATCTTCTCCTTATCATTGTCATTCGTTTTATCTTGATTAGCATGATTAATTGACGTTTCATCATAGTATTCATCACTAGATTTGTCAACAAGCAAATCATCACCTAACAAGTCATCTTCATCACTATTGAAATCAACATACTCAGGGTGTGTCACCTTGGGACCTTTGGTCATGAAGCATCGTCCAATTCCTTCATTTGGTGAGTCAAATATGTCGTAGGTGTTGGTTGACACAAGTGCTAGACCGACAACACCTTCATCTTGAGTATCTTCGGAGTCGGAGTGATAACTTCTCTCGGAGTGGCTGTCGGAGTCGGAGCCGGATACCCATTCACCAACATGAGCTTGATGTCTTCGTTTTGTGTAGCTCCTTGATGATTTTTCCTTCCTTTCCGAATCCTTGCTTCTCCGTGAGTATCTTCGTTTATAACGATCATCTCTACTCCTTCTCTCTCTTGGTGGTGATTCTTTGCTTCTTCTTTTTGGAGAATCTTCTCTTCTCTTGTAGGGAGCCGTACACTCATTGGAATAGTGTCCGGGTCTTCCACAACTGTAGCAGTTTCGCTCTCGACTAGAAGATCTTTTGTCATTGTAGGACCTTGACTTAAAGCTTCTATCTTTGCTTCTACTCTTGTAGAACTTGTTGAAGTTCTGCACCATTAAGCTCAATTCTTCATTGAAGTTTTGTTTCTCACTTGATGATGTAGGGGCTTCACATGAGGCTTTGTAGGCACCACTTGATTTGTTGTGAAGTTCCTCTTTATCCTTAAGTGACATCTCATGAGCAACAATTCTTCCAATCACCTCCGTTGGCTTGAGATCTTTGTAATTGGGCATCATTTGGATCAATGTGCACACGGTATCATATTTTCCATCCAAGGCTCTTAGAATCTTCTTGATGATGAATCTATCGGTCATTTCTTCACTTCCTAAGCCGGCAATCTCATTTGTGATGAGAGCAAGCCTAGAGTACATTTCAGCGACACCTTCACCATCCTTCATTTTGAACTTGTCAAGTTGACTTTGAAGCACATCCAACTTGGATTCCTTGATGGAGTCGGTACCTTCGTGCATATCAATCAAAGTGTCCCAAATTTCCTTTGCATTCTCAAGACGGCTGATTTTGTTGAATTCTTCGGGGCACAATCCGTTGAAGAGAATATCACAAGCTTGAGCATTCTATTGCAACCTCTTCAACTCATCCGCGGTAGCTTCACGTTTTGGTTCTTTCCCATCAAAGAAGTCACCTTGCAAACCAACACACACAATAGCACAAACGGCGGGGTTATGTCCAAGAATATGCATTTTCATTTTATGCTTCCAACTAGCAAAATTAGTACCATCAAAGTAAGGACCTCTACGGTGATAATTTCCCTTGCTAGACGCCATACTCTCCTAGGTTGTGAAACCAAGTCTATGACCACCAAAAGCTATGCAGATCAAAGAAAATGGAGACCAAAGCTCTGATACCACTTGTAGGATCGAAAGTATGTCTAGAGGGGGGGTGATTAGACTACTTGACCAAATAAAAACTTAACCTTTTCCCAATTTTAGTTCTTGGCAGATTTTAGCTATTGTAGGACAAGTCAAGCAATCATCACACAATTCAAGCAAGCATGCAAAGAGTATATTGGCAGCGGAAAGTAAAGCATGAAACTTTCAAGAATGTAAAGGGAAGGGTTTGGAGAATTCAAACGCAATTGGAGACACGGATGTTTTTCCCGTGGTTCGGATAGGTGGTGCTATCCTACATCCACGTTGATGGAGACTTCAACCCACGAAGGGTAACAGTTGCGCGAGTCCATGGAGGGCTCCACCCACGAAGGGTCCACGAAGAAGCAACCACCCACAAAGGGTCCACGAAGAAGCAACCTTGTCTATCCCACCATGGCCATCGCCCACGAAGGACTTGCCTCACTAGCGGTAGATCTTCACGAAGTAGGCGATCTCCTTGCCCTTACAAACTCCTTGGTTCAACTCCACAATCTTGTCGGAGGCTCCCAAGTAACACCTAGCCAATCTAGGAGACACCACTCTCCAAGAAGTAACAAATGGTGTGTAGGTAATGAACTCCTTGCTCTTGTGCTTCAAATGATAGTCTCCCCAACACTCAACTCTCTCTCATAGGATTTGGATTTTGTGGAAAGAAGATTTGAGTGGAAAGCAACTTGGGGAAGGCTAGAGATCAAGACTCATATGGTAGGAATGGAATATCTTGGTCTCAACACATGAGTAGGTGGTTCTCTCTTAGAACATATGAGTTGGAATGGTGTATGTGTTCTGATGGCTCTCTCCACGAATGAAGAGGAGGTGGAGGGGTATATATAGCCTCCACACAAAATCCAACCATTACACACAGTTTTCCAATCTCGGTGGGACCGAATCAATAAACTCGGTCGGACCGAAAAGGTAAACCTAGTGACCGTTAGAGATTTTCGGTGGGACTGACATGCAACTCGGTAGGACTGATATGGTTAGGGTTTGGGCATAACATAATCTTGGTGAGACCGATTATACAAACTCGGTGAGACCAATTTTGGTAATTAGCTAACCAGAGAGTTGGTCAGGCAAACTCGGTGGGACCGATTTGCTCTTTCGGTGAGACCGAAAAGTTACAAAAAGGAAACAATGAATTTACATTGCAATCTCGGTGGGACCGATTCGCTCTTTCGGTGAGACCGAAAAGTTACGAAAGGGAAACATAGAGTTTGCAATCCCATCTCGGTGAGACCGAGATCCCTATCGGTAGAACCGAATTGCTAGGGTTTGGCAGTGGCTTATGACAAGTGAAACTCGGTGGCGCCGGATAGAAAGAATCGGTAGGACCGAGTTTGCCTTAGGGTTTAGATCATATGTGGATATGGGAAAGTAGTTGAGGGTTTTGGAGCATATCACTAAGCACATGAAGCAAGAGGCTCATTAAGCAACACCTCATCCCTCCTTGATAGTATTGGCTTTTCCTAAAGACTCGATGTGATCTTGGATCACTAAAATATAAAATGAAGAGTCTTGAGCTTTTGAGCTTGAGCCAATCCTTTGTCCTTAGCATTTTGAGGGTTCCACTTTCACATCCATGCCATGCCAATCATTGAGCTTTCCTAAAATAGTCATCTTGGAATAGCATTAGCTCAATGAGCTATATGTTGTTATGAAATACCAAAACCACCTAGTGATAGTTGCACTTTCAGCAGTGCTACCGCGTCCGGCCACCGGCGCCGATCTGGATGGGGTTGGCGCCGGCCTCTCGTGGCCCACTGTTGATGATGGCGTCTGCCACGGGGGGTGGGGTGTAGATAGGATCCTCCTCAGTTTTAGCTTTTGTTTCCTGCGAAGAATCATGAAGCGCCCCGTGGGGGCATGTAAGGGTCTGTAATGTCTTTTGTGCTTTTCTTCCCTGTTATGAAGATTTGATGAATGCGCGTCCCGTTAAGGCTCGGTCCCCCCTTTCTTTCCTCGTGATAGATTGTTGCTCTACGCCGACAGGTCCGGGTCCCCAGGCGGGCTACAGCCGTCGCTGGTATGCCAGGTCGCGTGCTGTGGTCAAGGCCAGGAGGTGTGCGGCCCGAGGTCAAGTAAGAGCCCTGAGGCGCGATGCTCGGGAGGTCCCCCTTAGCGCTCAAGCGGCCATGGTTAGGGAAGAAAAGGAGTTGACGTGGCCGCAACGGGATTGCGGCAAGGCGTGAGTGTCCATAAGGCCCAGACATTTAGCTGATCCGAGGGCGAGACTTATCTTGCGAACTTCATGACGATTCCTGAAGTTGTGCTGGGGCTGCGCGCCAACTTGTGCGGCATAGCCTGGCCGGCCCATACAAGTTTCCCTCCTCCCATGCTCTCCTTAGTGCTCTGTGTCCTCAGGTCCCGGCCCTCGTGCGAGCTCAGCCGCCGCTGGTATGCCAGGTCGCAATGCCGTGGTCAAGGCCATGGTGAGGGCTGGAGAGCCAGTAAGAGCTCCTGAGTCGCGATGCTCAGGAGCCCCCCTTTTAACGCGCAAGCGAATTGCACGAGAGAAAAGGAGACTTGCGGTGCCGCCTGATATCCTTCCCGCGGAGTCCCTGTAAACACGCACAAGAAGAACAGGGTTTGCCGTTTTAGCCGTCAGCCTGCCGTTGGTTGGTCTGGATAAAATGAAGGCGCTGAGGGCCTGGTGAGGTGACGTGTGTGGGGCGTGCCGCGAGCCAGAGCTTGACCGCTCAGGTTTGTTGACGTGGCAGGGACGGACCCATGCACCAGCGTCGTGCCTGTGAGGAGGCCCTGTGGGAGGCGATGATCAAGCAGATGATGATCGTAGGCAGGTTAAGCAGGGAAGGCATATCAGCTTGGGTAAATGCAGGAAGATACATGCCACTGGGTCCGGCCTGAGGGGCTTAGGGATGATGCAGCCCGAGGGGCCCCCCAGCAAGGTAAGCTAAAGACATAAGCAAATGGGATGCATGCCGTAGGGACGGACCCACACGACCTGGGAATGATGCAGCACAAGGGGCGCTCCCAGCTTAACGAGCTTGGAAGATGTCACCTGGTTCTGTAGCTGAAGTAGAGTTGGTGCAGCTGAAGGCGTGCGTCGAAGAAATGACTCCTCATGAGCCACCGGAGCCCTGAGCCTCGGGAGGCTCTGGGGGCTCAGGAGGCTCCCTGAAGACTGTCTCCATTCCCTCCAGGACGACGCGGTACCTGGCCTCTTGAGATGCCAGGTCACGCGGCATGGCGCGCTGATAGGCCGACACCACGCTCGGCAAGCCGAGGGGCATGCGAACGTAGTTGTGTGGTGGGCCTCCGCAACGGTCCACATGTGAAGGCCAGAAACGCTCCTGAGACGCGGCCCTGTTGAGCCCTGGAATGTCGATGCAGACACACAGCTCGGCACCTCGCCTAGGTGGTGAGCCGCGCCCTGTGAGCGGCTATCGCCGCGCATGGCTCTTGCGTCTTGCAGTTCCTGTGTGGTCTTGGCGATGAACTCCTGAGTGGCGGGCACCCCTTGCCCGATGTTCTCCTGAGGAAAACATGTCGCGTAGCACGCCTCCAAGTGGTACCCAAGAACCTCCCTCGTGAGGTGGGTAAGGTCTGAGGCCCTCCAGAAGAGAGCCCCCAAGCCCTACCCGAGGAGGGCGCCGGGCGCACCTTCCTATGCGATGGAGGGAGGCGCCCCTGGGACGGATGCTGATCCTGATGAGGCTCCTGCCACGACGCCATCCTCCTGAGGTCCTGCGTGGCGCGGCTTCTTCTTCTTGGGAATGGCCTCCGGAGGACCCTCACTTCTGCTGTCGGGGTCGTCGATTGCTGCAGCTTGGAAGGCACGCTCGAGGGAGCACACCGCATTCCTCTCTTCACACGGGACCGTGATGACCCCACCACTTCCAGGCATCTTGAGGACGTTGTAGCCGTGGTGGGTGACCGCCATGAACCTCGCCAAGGCCGGATACCCAAGGATGGCGTTGTATGGCAGGCGGATGTGCGCGACGTCGAAGTCGATGAGCTCAGTGCAGTAGTTGTCGCGTGTGCCGAAGGTGACAGGCAGGCGGACCTACCTATCGGTGTGGTGGAGCCGTCGGTCACTCCCGAGAAAGGTTTGGTAGGCTAGAGCTGCTCATATGGCACTTGGAGGTTGTTGAAAGTGTCAACGGACAGGACATTGAGTCATGCACCGCTGTTGATCAGAGTCTTTGAAACCTGCACATTGCTGATGACTGGGGAACACAACATCGGGAGGACGCAGGAGGTGGCCGTGCACTTGAGCTGATCTGCCGAGTTGAAAGTGATGGTGTACTGGGACCACTTGAGCAGGCGCGCGGCCTCAAGCTTGGGGAGCACCGTTTTCACCTCGCGAGCGAATCGTTTGAAGATGCGCTGAGAGGCTGGGGCCTGGGCACCGCCCAAGATGCAGGCGATTGCATGCGGCTCCTGGAAGCACCCAGCTCCCTCGTCCTGATGATGGTCGTCGTTCCTTCTTGGTGGCGGCAGTGGAGGAAGACCGGTGTTGCCTTGGGGGCGATCCTCACGAGGCTGGTCCCTCCAGGGCCCCTTGCGAGGATGGTCCTACCAGTGGTCCTCACGAGGCCTGTCGCGCCATTCCTGGCGCGGGCCGCGGTCTTCCCAACGTCCGCCTCCTCGTCCTCGTCCACGGTTGTAGCCCTGGTCGCCACGCTCGGGGCGTCGACCGTAGCGTCCCTCGTGTAGGGCTCGGAGCTCTTGGCAGTCGCTGGTGTTGTGGGTGTTCGGTTTGTGCAAGGCGCAGAACGGTCGGCTGTTCTTGGATGACTCGGGCTGATCTCTGCCCCATTTGGTGTCGGGCTCCGCAGCTAGCATTACCGCTTCCTTGTGCTTCACGTCCTTGGCCTTGTCTTTCTTCTCCTCTATGCATGTGGCTGGCAGCTCAAGGAGGGAAAGGCGCCCCTCCTCAGCTCTTGTGCACTTGGTCTCCAGGTTCAACAGCTCCTGAGACGTGCAGAGCTCCTCGTGGATGGCGAGCTCTTCCTTCATCTTGACATCACGGACGCCGTCGGAGAACGCGGAGATGATGGCCTCATCCATGACCTTGGGGATCTTGAAGCGGGTGTTGTTGAAGCGTTGGATGTACTTCTGGAGGGTCTCCCCTGGTTGTTGCTCGATGCAGCGCAAATCGGTCGCGGCCGGCGGGCGGTCGCGAGTGCCCTAGAAGTTGGCGACGAAGCGGTCATGCATATCGTCCCAGGAGGAGATCGAGCCGTGCTGCAAGTTCAGGAGCCAGGTGCGGGCCGCATCCTTGAGAGCCATGAGAAACCAGTTCGCCATGACTTTGTCAGCGCCGTTGGCTGCTTCGATGCTCATCTCGTAGAGTTGCAGGAACTCTGCAGGGTCGGTGGTGCCGTCGTAGCGAGGAGGCAGATCCGGCTTGAACTTGCCTGGTCAGGCGACGCTGCGGAGCTCGGGGGTGAAGGCGCGGTAGCCGGCCGTGGTTACTGGGGCCCACATCAAAGGTGGAGCTTGGTCTTGTCGAGGTCCGCGCGGCGCCGCCGCAAGCGGCGCGCGGTCTTGATGAGGCGGCACGAGAAGCGCGGGTGCAGCTTCTCGTGGCCGTGGGATTTCTTGGCAGCTTCTCTCTTCGTGCGCGGGCTCCGGTCGTGGGGGATCGCATCACAGGGCCGCACGCCTTGGTGCCAAGGCGTCGTCTTTGGGCTGGGGTGGTGGAGGCGTGCCTCGGGCCTCGTCGCCCGTGGCTGGCTGAGGGTGAGGCCGAGAGAGGGAAGGCGCCGGGGAGCCCCCTACGACGCGGACGAGCTCGGTGACGCGGTGAGCCACTCCTCGTAGAGGTCGTCGACTAGGCGGTAGCGCAGGAGCTTGTTTGCAGCGAGGAGTGCGGCCCGCGCCTTCATGGGAGCGTGGTGTGCGTGAGACAAAGAACCGGCTGGGGCCAGCGATGGAGTGGCGGTGCGGCCATCCTGCCACACCGAAGGATGCAGCGAAGATGCTTGCTGCTCGTTCCCCACTGGGCCGGTGGCAGCGTTGGCGGTGGGGGATGGAGAACGACATGGTGGCCCACCGATGGGGGTTGTCTGAGCAACGCGGGCGGTGATAGCAGCCTGACGCTTAGCTCGAGCGCGGTGAGCATGCACCATGAAGACGATGGAGCGGTGGAGCGACGAACTGACGGAAGGAAAGCTTCGGCACACCCCTACCTGGCGCGCCAAATGTCGGATGTGGGGTTCTAGCAAACCCTTAAGGTTCGAACACTGGAGTGCGCACGAAGTCTTTCCTTCCTACCGATCTACGCCCTAGCTCGCTAAGATCTCGCGGACGAACTCAACGAACTCGCAACACAGAAAGACACGGGATTTATACAGGTTCGGGCCACCGTTGTGGTGTAACACCCTACTCCAGTGTGGTGGTGGTGGATTGCCTCCTGGGCTGATGATGAACAATACAAGGGGAAGAACAGTCTCCTGAGGTTGAGGTGTTCTTGTGCGTGGCTAATTTGTGTGGATGAGAGAGTGATCTAAGATGCCGTCTCCCCACCCCCGATGGTGGCTAGTCCTACTTATAGAGGCCCTGGTCCTCTTCCCAAATATTGAGTGGGATGGAAGCCAACAATAGCGGGCTAATTTGAAGGGGACAGCTAATAAAAGCCATCCTGACAAAAGGTGGTCTGCACCTGCGAAATGCTCTGGTGGTGACGCCGTCTTGGGCTCCACGATGGCCTCCGTCTTGTCGTCCTTCTGGTCTTGGTATTGTTGCACCAAAATGGCAACCTTTGCCTGATGCCTCGGTACTCCTCGCTTGCGCTAGTTTCCTAAGCACCAAAGAGGAAACAAGGACGCTACGCGCGCTGGCGCCCGCCTGGTGTCGATCGTCATGGCTCATGTCACGAGAGCCTTGTGAGGTTCGCCTCGCCTTGAAATCTCTGCTCCTCGTGAGCCTGCCTGGCTAGGCCACTCCAGAGGAGGTCTCGTGTCGTCCTCCTCGCGAGGGTCTTGGATGCCTTGTAGGTGAAGATGGGTCGTACGGCCTGCTGGCTCAGCCACGCCACGGGCCGCAGGCAGGCGAGTCTGGGGACCCCCGTTCCCAGGACGCCGACAGTATTGCAATGCGTTGAAACAAGGCCTAGGGTTCATACTTTCACTAGTGCAAGTTCTCTCAACAATAATAACATAATTGGATCATATAACTATCCCTCAACATGCAACAAAGAGTCACTCTAAAGTCACTACTAGCGGAGAACAAATGAAGAGATTATGGTAGGGTACGAAACCACCTCAAAGTTATGCTTTCTGATCGATCTATTGAAGAATCCGTAGTGAAATAACATGAAGCTATTCTTTCCATTCAATCTATCATAGAGTTCGTACTAAAATAACACCTTAAGACACAAATCAACCAAAACCCTAATGTCACCTAGATACTCCAATGTCACCTCAAGTATCCGTGGGTATGATTATACGATATGCATCACACAATCTCATATTCATCTATTCAAACCAACACAAAGTACTTCAAAGAGTGCCCCAAAGTTTCTACTGGAGAATCAAGACGAAAACGTGTGCCAACCCCTATGCATAGGTTCATGGGAGGAACCCGCAACTTGATCACCAAAACATACATCAAGTGGATCAATAGAATACCCCATTGTCACCACGGGTATCCCACGCAAGACATACATCAAGTGTTCTCAAATCCTTAAAGACTCAATCCAATAAGATAACTTCAAAGGGAAAACTCAATCCATTAGAAGAGAGTAGAGGGGGAGAAACATCATAAGATCCAACAATAGTAGCAAAGCTCGCAATACATCAAGATCGTATCACCTCAAGAACACGAGAGAGACAGATCAAACACATAGCTACTCGTACATACCCTCAGCCCCGAGGGTGAACTAGTCCCTCCTCGTCAGGGAGAGCGCAGGGATGATGAAGATGGCCACCGGTGAGGGTTCCCCCCTCCGGCAGGGTGCCGGAACGAGTCTAGATTCGCTTTTGGTGGCTACGGAGGCTTCCGGCAGCGGAACTGCCGATCTATTGTGCTGTCCAAAGTTTTTAGGGTATATGGGTATATATAGGAGGAAGAAGTACATCGGTGGATCTCCGGGCTGTCGACGAGGCAGGGGGCGCGCCCAGGGGGTGGGCGCGCCCCCCACCCTCGTGGGCAGTCCGGGACTCTCCTGGTCCATCTCCGATACTCCGTGGGCTTCTTCTGGTCCAAAAATAAGTTCCGTGAAGTTTCAGGTCAATTGGACTCCGTTTAATTTTCCTTTTCTGTGATACTCTAAACAAGGAAAAACAGAAACTCGCACTGGGCTCTGAGTTAATCGGTTAGAGCCCATAAACATCCAAAACAGATAACATAATAGCATGGAACAATAAAAAAGTATAGATACATTGGAGACGTATCAGCATCCCCAAGCTTAATTCATGCTCGTCCTCAAGTAGGTAAATGATAAAAATAGATTTTTTGTTGTGGAATGCTACCTAACATATTTATCAATGTAATCTTCTCTATTGTGGCAAGAATATTTAGATCCATAAGATTCAAGACAAAAGCATACTAACTAAGCAATTATGTATGTTCAAAATAACATGGACAAAGAAAGTTATCCCTACAAAATCATATAGTCTGGCTATGCTCCATCTTCACCACACAAAGTATTTAAATCATGCACAACCCCGATGACAAGCCATGCAATTGTTTCATACTTTTGGTGTTCTCAAACCTTTTCAATCTTCACGCAATACATGAGCGTGAGCCATGGACATAGCACTATATGTGGAATAGAATGATGGTTGTTGAGAAGACAAAAAGGGAGAAGATAGTCTCACATCAACTAGGCGTATCAACGGGCTATGGAGATGCCCATTAATAGATATCAATGTGAGTGAGTAGGGATTGCCATGCAACAGATGCACTAGAGCTATAAGTATATGAAAGCTCAACAAAAGGAACTAAGTGGGTGTGCATCCAACTCGCTTGCTCACGAAGACCTAGGGCATTTTGAGGAAGCCCATCATTGGAATATACAAGCCAAGTTCTATAATGAAAAATTTTCACTAGTATATGAAAGTGATAACATAGGAGACTATCTATCATGAAGATCATGGTGCTACTTTGAAGCACAAGTGCGGAAAAAGGATAGTAGTATTGTCCCTTTTATTGGGCCTTCTTTTTTTGGCCTTTCACTTTTTTTGGGACAATACTCTATGAATGATGATCATCACACTTCTATTTATTGACAACTCAATGATTACAACTCGATACTAGAACAAAAAATGACTCTATGTGAATGCCTCCGGCGGTGTACCGGGATGTGCAATGAATCAAGAGTGACATGTATGGAAGAATTATGAACGGTGGCTTTGCCACAAATACGATGTCAACTACATGATCATGAAAAGCAATATGACAATGATGGAGCGTGTCATAATAAATGGAACAATGGTAAGTTGCATGGCAATATATCTCGAAATGGCTATGGAAATGCAATGATAGGTATGTATGGTGGCTGTTTGGAGGAAGGTATATGGTGGGTGTATGATACCGGCGAAAGGTGTGTGGTATTAGAGAGGCTAGCAATGGTGGAAGGGTGAGAGTGCGTATAATCCATGGACTCAACATTAGTCATAAAGAACTCACATACTTATTGCAAAAATCTATTAGTTATCGAAACAAAGTATTATGCGCATGCTCCTAGGGGGATAGATTGGTAGGAAAAGACCATCGCTCATCCCCGACCGCCACTCATAAGGAAGACAATCAATAAATAAATCATGCTCCGACTTCGTCACATAACGGTTCACCATACGTGCATGCTACGGGAATCACAAACTTCAACACAAGTATTTCTCAAATTCACAACTACTCAACTAGCATGACTCTAATACCACCATCTCCATATCTCAAAACAATTATCAAGTATCAAACTTCTCATAGTATTCAATGCACTTTATATGATAGTTTTTATTATATCCCTCTTGGATGCCCATCATATTAGGACTAAATTCTTAACCAAAGCAAATTACCATGCTGTTAAGACACTCAAAATAATATAAGTGATGCATGAGAGTTCATCTATTTGTATAAAATAAAAACCACCATCGTGCTGTAAAAATATATAAGTGAAGCACTAGAGCAAATGACAAACTACTCCAAAAGATATAAGTGAAGATCAATGAGTAGTCGAATAATTATGCAACTATGTGAAGACTCTCTAACATTTAAGAATTTCAGATCTTGGTATTTTTATTCAAACAGCAAGCAAAACTAAATAAAATAAAATGACGCTCCAAGCAAAACACATATCATGTGGTAAATAAAAATATAGCTCCGGGTAAAGTTACCGATGAACGAAGACGAAAGAGGGTATGCCTTCCGGGGCATCCCCAAGCTTAGGCTTTTGGTTGTACTTTAATATTACCTTGGGGTGCCTTGGGAATCCCCAAGCTTAGGCTCTTGCCACTCCTTGTTCCATAATCCATCAAAACTTAACCCAAAACATGAAAACTTCACAACACAAAACTCAAAATAGAAAATCTCGTGAGCTCCGTTAGCGAAAAAAAGAAAACACCACTTCAAGGTACTTTAATGAACTCATTCTTGATTTATATTGGTGTTAAAACTACTGTATTACAATTTCTCTATGGTTTATAAACTCTTCTACTAGCCATAGATTCATTAAAATAAGCAAACAACACACGAAAAACAGAATCTGTCAAAAACAGAACAGTCTGTAGTAATCTGTGTCAAACGTATACTTATGGAACCCCAAAAGTTATAAAATAAATTTCTGGACGTGAGTAATTTATATATTAATCATCTGCAAAAATAATTAACTAAATAGCACTCTCCAATAAAAAATGGCAGCTAATCTCGTGAGCGCTAAAGTTTCTTTTTTTTACAGCATGATCACAAAGACTTTCCCCAAGTCTTCCCAAAGGTTCTACTTGGCACAAACACTAATTAAAGCATAAAACCACATCTAAATAGATGTCTAGATGAATTATTTATTACTAAACGGGAACAAAAAGCAAGGAACAAAAATAAAATTGGGTGGCCTCCCAACAAGCGATATCGTTTAACGCCCCTAACTAGGCATGATGATTTCAACGATGCTCACATAAAAGATAAGAATTGTAACATAAAGAGAGCATCATGAAGAATATGACTAGAACATTTAAGTCTAACCCACTTCCTATGCATAGAGATTTTGTGAGCAAACAACTTATGGGAACAATAATCAACTAGCATAGGAGGGCAAAACAAGCATAACTTCAAAACTTTAAGCACATAGAGAGGAAACTTGATATTATTGCAATTCCTACAAGCATAAGTTCCTCCCTCATAATAATTTTCAGTAGCATCATGAATGAATTCAACAATATAACCAGCACCTAAGTCATTCTTTTCATTATCTACAAGCATAGAAATTTTATTACTCTCCACACAAGCAAAATTCTTCTCATGAATAATAGTGGGAGCAAACTCAACAAAATAATTATCATGTGAGGCATAATCCAATTGAAAACTAAAATCATGATAACAAGTTTCATGGATATCATTATTCTTTATAGCATACAAGTCATCACAATAATCATCATAGATAGCTGTCGGATTTCGGGTTCTGGCAGACCCTTAAGGTATGAACTCTGGGGTGCGCACGGAGATCTTTCCCCTACCGACTCGCGCTTCTATGGCTCGCAAGAAATCTAGGCTGGAAAGAAGAACACACAAAGCACACGAGGTTTATACTGGTTCGGGCCACCGATGTGGTGTAATACCCTACTCCAGTGTGTGGTGTAGTGGATTGCCTCAGGGGCCGATGAAGAACAATACAGGGGAAGAACGGCCTCGTGAGAGGTGTTCTTGAGCTGGTGCGGTGTGTTCTACTTGGTACGGATCTCTCTTTCTCTCTTTCTCTTCCCTCTCCCCTTTTCTCTTCGGGGGCTAGTCCTATTTATAGAGGCCCTGGTCCTCTTCCCAAATAATGAGCGGGAAGGGCGCCAACAATTGGCCATTTTGAAGGGGAACATCTAGTACAAGTTATCCTGACCAAAGGTGGTCTTTGGCTGCCAAAAGCACTCGTGATGCGCCGTCTTGGGCTCCACGGTGACCTCTGTCCTGTCGCTCTGCCGGTCTTGGTCTCATTGCACCAGAATGGTAACCTTTGCCCGATGCCTTGGACTGTGCTTGTTCCCTTTGCACCGAAGGGGAAACAAGGACACTGCACAGGCCGGCGCCCGCCTGATCTCGATCGTCATGGCTTGTGTCACGGGCTCCTCGCGAGGTGCCCCTGCCTTGATCTCTCCGCCTCCTCGCGAGCCTGCCTGATGAGGCTGCTCCTGAGGAAGCCTCCCGTCGTCCGCCCCACAAGGCTTGGCCCCTTGCGTGGGTCTTGAGCTTGAGCTGATGAAGCTGGGCCGCACTGGGCCCCCACTCGGGCCACGCCGCAGGCCGCAGGCAGGCAAGTCTGGGGACCCCCGTTCCCAGAACACCGACAGTAGCCCCCGGGCCCAAGGCATGCCCGGGCTTGGCTTAGCAGAGAAGCGAAGGGGCAAGCGCGAAGCGCCGTGGGCCCCAATAGCCTGCGGCCTCGGGCGCCGCATGGCGATTGGTTGGACACGGGCGTCTGCGCTTCCCCACGACGCCTTGTTACGCGCCCGGCTAAGCAGACCCGTAGTTGCACACAATTGTTCCCCTTTCTGCTGCTCGCTCGCCTCCTACCTTTCCTTCTTCTTCGAGCTCCACCCTCCGCCACCAATCCGGCTCGAGCTCTTCCCTCTTTCCATCACCATGGTGCCAACAAAGAAAGGAAAGGGGAAGAAGCCCGCGCCTTCGCCCCGCGCACCTCCGGTGGTGGCCCCCGCTGTTGATTGGTCGATCATACTCAATCCTAAAGCCTTGAACAAGGTCCGCTCTGCCCTTGCCACTATCTTCAACGAGTGCCCCAGGACCACAGTCTGGCCTGCGTCCCATGCCTCCCTTGATAGGATTGTCACGGAGGTCCGATTCTTCGTCGATGCCCCGTGGGCGGGTCTGCTTCCCCCCTTTTCCACTTTCTTCAATGCGGTGCTCTCCCATTATCAGATCCGCATGATGCACCTCGGGCCTGAGTCCATTACCCTTTTGGCTGTCTTTGCTTTTGTTTGCGAGGCAATGGTAGGCATTCCTCCTTCCGTTGCCCTGTTGCGCCACTTCTCTTCTTTGCGCTTGAGCGACCCCACTCAGTGCTCAGGGTGCATGGGCTTCTTCGCCGTGCCGGAGACAGCCGCTTCAGGGATCGACTTCGGCCTTCCTCCTTCCGTGGCCAGGTTCAGAGAGCGGTGGCTGTATGTGGACGTCGGAGTGCCCAACCCTCTGCTCTCGCACCCGACCTCGCCTGTTGTTCCCCACTCGGGCTGGGACCATGGGATGCTCACGAGCCCCGGGCTCGCCTTCGTCTGGCGCCGCTTCTAGAGTTTGAGGGTGCTCAATGTGACTGCACCCAAGGTGGTGAAGGAGTTCCTCCAATGCCGCATTGCTCCTCTCCAGCGCCACTCTCACCGGATATGGGACTTTGCGGGGCATAGAGACCGCATGCGACTTCAGGAGGAGGACTTGGCGCCTGAAGTGTTGCAGACGGTGCTTAGGGTCTTGACTGGCGATCCTTCCCCAAGCAGCCTTCGGCGTGATGGTGCCCTTTTGTGTCTTTGCCCTGATAGGGCCGATTTTGTGAGGCAGATGCCCAGCTTAGACGAGTGGGGGTTGCGCCCGGCTGGCTTCACGGGACCCCACGAGAACCCAGCCGCCGTGGTTGCTCCCCCTGTCGTCCATAGTGGTCCTTCCTCAGGCGATAGAGTGGGGAGACGAGAATCGGCGGGAGCTGAGGCGACTAATGTCGAGGTGCCGATGCCGCGAGAAGCCCTGAAGGCGGTGCCTCCCGAGGCCCGCCCTAGAGCGGCGGCTGGCGCAGAGTTGCGGCCCTCGGCTCTTGAGGCCGGGGCTCCTGAGGCCCCGGCTGTTCCTCGCGAGGCGACGCCTGATGGCGTCCCCCAGGCTGGCTCCTTCGGCGCTGATCATCTTGATGCTTCTTCCACGCCCCAGGCCGACCCCTGCGTCGGGCGCTTAGGTTGGTTCCATGTAGATTTCGAGGCCCTCCGCAAGAGGAAGGAGGCCTTGGGTGGCGACGACCGCCCTTGCCGCTTGTTGAAGCGCGGGAAGTACTTCGCCATGGACGAGTAAGTCCTCTTCTTTCTCTGCTCATTTACTTTACTATCCTTGCGGCTGATTGTGGCCTTTCAGGCCCCGTCCTCCCAAATTCGCCGAGTCGGCCCGGGAGCCAGCCCCCAAAGCTTCGCCTTCTCCGCTGGCTCTGGGCACGCCGAGCTCGAGCGGCACCCCCGCAGCTAGACCGGTCGGTGGAGTGGTCCGTTCCACCGGGCACCTTGAGCCTACGCGCCCGCTGTCCTTTCTTCATGAATCCTTCTGGGGCACATCCGGCTTGCCCCGCGTTCCTCCTCTGATCATAGAGGGTGAATGGTTGAAGTCTGCCTTCAGCTCCTCCTCCGCGGTTGGACCGACGCCATGCTAGATTCCCAAAGGGGTCCATTCGGCGACGGCTAGGGCGCCAGCCCCCAGCCCCGCGCCGGGAGGGGGCATGCCACCTCGGGGCCCTCCGCATACTCCAGTGGAAGAGGGTGATGCAGAAGACGTGCTCGGGCACGCTCGGGAGCGTCGCGCCCTTCGCCAAGAGTGCCTCCAGGGGGCGGCGGATGCTGTGAGCCGGATCGGGGGAGAGCTTGCTGGCGAGGATGCGTGCCTCGAGGCCGAAGGTTTGCGCCTTGCTGAGGAGAGGCGCAAACTGAAGGTAGCCGTCGCCCTCGCGCGTCACCAATGTGATCTTGACAACGCGAAGGCTGAAGCGTCGCTGGTGGCTTCGCGGGAGGCCTGCTCCCAGGCCGTCGAGGAGGCTCGGGAAGCAGACCATCGGCGTAGAGATGCGGAGGAGCGCGCATGGGAGCTCCAAGCCTGGAGCAACTCCCTAGAGCAGCAAGTGGAACTACGCCAGGCGGCCCTTGAGTCGCTGAAGGGGGCCTCCGTCGACCGAGCGTAGCTGCTGAAGTGCGAGGAGGCGCTGACGCTGGAGGCCGCCGAGCGCAACCTTGACCTTGAGCGGTTGGAGACGAGGGAGCGCCTGGTGGCTCAGGCGGAGGATGATGTTGCTGCGCACGAAGTACGGGCCCATGAAGAGGTCGACCGCCGCGTGGCGGAAGCTCGCTCGGCCTTCGAGCGTGAATACGAAGCGAGGTTGGGGCTGATCAGGGCCGAGGCTGAGGGTTGGACTGCGGCCCTCAGGGACAGACTGGCTGAAGTGACGCGGCGTGCGGACTCATCCGCAGCCGCCCTTGGCACAGCACAGGCATAGCTGGCCTCTTCCCGGGCCAAGGTGCTTCTTCTCCAACAGAGGGTTGATGATGCCGAGGCCATCGAGCGGCGGAATGAGGACGAGATCTGTTAGCGGCAGGTTCTGGAACATGTGCATGCCCCCATGCTTCGAACGCTCAGGGAGAGGGCTAACACAGCTTTGGGCAACATTTGCGAGGCTGCCGCTAAGGAGCTGCATGAGGCCAGCTACACCGGCAACCTCCAGTTTTTCACCGACGTGGTGGCGCTTCTGGAGAACCGCTCCGAGAGGTCCCATTGGCTTGTCGAAGAGAGGAGCCGAGCCTTGCTCAGGCGTGCCTTCTCCTGTGTCTTCAGCTATCTGCAGGGCAGGGACCCCCACTTCGACTTCGACGCTGCCATCACACCCGTGCCCATAGCCGTCCGAGGCGACCTAGTGCAATGGGTGGAGGACAACGTGGACGCCCTCGTCAGGGCCTTTACATCTGACGATGACGGCGTGATCGTGGCCGCCAATGAAGGCGGCGTTGTGGACGAGCCTGGCGCTGTCGAAGGTGTTGGCGGTGGTGGCGACGATGTCAGCGACGCCAGTGATGCCTCCGGGGGTGCCCCAGAAGACGCGGTGAGTGATATGTCCGACTGACCGTATCTCGCTTCTGTTTACCCTGCACGAAGAAGGTTCGGGCTCGGCCCTGAAGAATGTAAGAGCATTTTGGGAGGGGAGGCCCCTCATGTAAAGGTTTGCAATCAGTACCCTGGTAAAAACAATGTTGCGTGTGAGCTTAGCTGCTAGCCCGATGATGGGTCAGCTGACTTGTTTACCTTTTGACTCCGACGAGTCTCGAGCGGGGGCCGCGGCGGCTCGGGTGTCTTCTGATTATCCTGTTGATCCTGCGATGAGAACCTCCGGAGAGGGTGCGGTGACAGTGGTCCTGTCTGTAGACGTGCCTGGCCCGGCCCGGCTCGCGAGGGGCTCGTGAGGGGGGGGGCAGTTGACGCTAACTTTGGCGCAAAGCCGAAATCAGAACACGAGAGATTGCTCGAACGAGACTAAACACCCCTTCCCCAAACACACGCAAGTCTCGAGCTCAAATCCAACTTAAATCCAAACCGAAGAAACTTGTCAACAAGGAAGAAGCGAAAAGCAAAAGGACGCGTCCGGCACCTAGTCTAGTCTTCGACGTCTTCTCACCAGCGCGGAGCTAGGTGCTGCCACTGGGCGTGGGCGGGAGCCCCCGCGGCCCGAGGGCGGCTCTCCGGAGACTCCGGGGCGTGTACAACCCCACTCATTATTACGTGAGAGTGTCACGGACGGCGAGCTTCACAGGCACTGGGCCTTGCTTCATATCACCTGACGAGGGCCCCGCCTTGCAACTCACTCTACCGCCATTGACGGCGGCCGGAGACCAAGGACGACGCCAATGGGGTAGAGCGGTTGCCAGCGGTTCCCCCGACAACCACGGGTGCTCTGCCGGGGGCAGGCCCTAGGGCACCTCCCCAGCAGAGGGCCTACCTCCTGAGAGCGCCTTGCTCCGACCGCCGCGGGGGCGAACCCGGATCTCGGCCCCTCTCCTGCAACCCCCAGTGCCCTCCTCCTGAGGGATAGGAGGCTGCAGCATTGGGGCAGCCATCTGCTGCGACGACCTGTATCTCCTATGACCCATGTTAGCATAAGCTTGCTCCTGAGGAATGAGTGGTACCCGATAGTTGCTGCCGCCGGTGCGGTTGTCGAGGCTCTCTTGGGGTTCCTGAAAGAGCTCAGCTTCTGGCGCCTCCTCGCCCCAGCCTGGCCCGAGGAATGAGCCATGATCTTCTTCCAATGCGCACCCCTGATCCACCATGCGGGGCACATAAGCTTCTGGGGCCACCGCCTCGTGGGCCTCGCCGTAGCGCCCCGCATGCCATGCAGTCCGGCTTGGAAAGTCGTCTTGGGGGTGATGGCGTGGCGGTCCACCGAAGCCGAAGGCCGCGACATGCACCCCTTCGCTGGCCGGAGATGGGGCCGGCGCGACTTGTCGCCCGGTGTCGACAGAGGCGTTGGCGCTGAACAGGCCCTGGAGTCCGCTTGAAGTTGTGTGAGCACGTATAATGCCGCCATACGGCCCGCCCTGGATCTGGGGCGGCAGCTGGACGCAGAAAGGAGGTGCTCCTGAGGCGGTGGCGTCCAGGAGCTCGGCTACTCGCTCCAACAACATGTAGCGGCCGCCCTCCAGCAGCTGGCACCATAGCAGCTCTCGGGCCACCGTGAGCGTGGCCCTGGAGTTCGCCTGTTCCCATCGGGTGTGCGGTGCTGTGGCTGTGGCGTGGTTTGAGGCCCTTGCTGCGGCCCGCACCTGCCGTGGTGTGAGGGCAGGCAGCGTCTGGCCGCGTCGCCCGCGCCCCACAGCGCCCTGCGGAGCGCGGGCTTCCTAAGGCGCAAGCTTGAGGTCGCCCTGAGCCGGCGACACGGCGTGGGCGGACCACGCCGCCCAGCGGTTGGCGTTGGCAGCCGGGTCGCTTGACATCTGAACGGCGAGGCGACGGAACGTGACGCGGAGGAAGAAGGATTCCGGCGCACCCCTACCTGGCGCGCCAAATGTCGGATTTCGGGTTCCGGCAGACCCTTAAGGTTCGAACTCTGGGGTGTGCACGGAGATCTTTCCCCTACCGACTCGCGCTTCTATGGCTCGCAAGAAATCTAGGCTGGAAAGAAGAACACACAAAGCACACGAGGTTTATACTGGTTCGGGCCACCGATGTGGTGTAATACCCTACTCCAGTGTGTGGTGTAGTGGATTGCCTCAGGGGCCGATGAAGAACAATATTGGGGGAGAACAGCCTCGCGAGATGTGTTCTTCAGCTCGTGCGGTGTGTTCTACTTGGTCCGGATCTCTCTTTCTCTCTTTCTCTTCCCTCTCCCCTTTTTCTCTTCGGGGGCTAGTCCTATTTCTAGCGGCCCTGGTCCTCTTCCCAAATAATGAGCGGGAAGGGCGCCAACAATTGGCCATTTTGAAGGGGAACATCTAGTACAAGTTATCCTGACCAAAGGTGGTCTTCAGCTGCCAAAAGCACTGGTGATGACGCCGTCTTGGGCTCCACGGTGACCTCCGTCCTGCCGCTCTGCCGGTCTTGGTATCGTTGCACCAGAAGGGTAACCTTTGCCCAATGCCTTGGACTGTGCTTGTTCCCTTTGCACCGAAGGGGAAACAAGGACACTGCATAGGCCGGCGCTCGCCTGGCGCCCGCCTGATCTCGATCGTCATGGCTTGCATCACGGGCTCCTCGCGAGCCTGCCTGATGAGGCTGCTCCTGAGGAAGCCTCCTGTCGTCCGCCCCGCAAGGCTTGGCTTCTTGAGAGGGTCTTGAGCTTGAGCTGATGAAGCTGGCCGCACTGGGCCCCCACTCGAGCCACGCCGCAGGCCGCAGGCAGGCAAGTCTGGGGACCCCCGTCCCAGAACGCCGACAATAGCAACTTTGTTCTCATAATCAATTGGAACCTCTTTCGGAATAGTGGATTCATCACTAAATAAAGTCATGACCTCTCCGAAACCATTTTAATCAATATAATCATCATAAATAGGAGGCTTGCTTTCATCATAATAAATTTTCTCATCAAGACTTGGTGGACAAAAAATATTATGTTCATCAAACATAGCTTCCCCAAGCTTGTGGCTTTGCATATCATTAGCATCATAGATAGTCAAGGAATTCATACTAACAACATTGCAATCATGCTCATCATTCAAATATTTAGTGCCAAACATTCCAATGCATTCTTCTTCTAGCACTTGAGCACAATTATCGGAATCCTTATTTTCATGAAATATATTAAAAGGATGAAGCATATGAGGTACCCTCAATTCCATTTTTTATAATTTTCTTTTATAGACTAAACTAGTGATAAAACAAGAAACAAAAAGATTCGATTGCAAGATCTAAAGATATACCTTCAAGCGCTAACCTCCCCGGCAACGGCACTAGAAAAGAGCTTGATGTCTACTACACAACCTTCTTCTTGTAGACGTTGTTGGGCCTCCAAGTGCAGAGGTTTGTAGGACAGTGGCAAATTTCCCTCAAGTGGATGACCTAAGGTTTATCAATCCGTAGGAGGCGTAGGATGAAGATGGTCTCTCTCAAGCAACCCTGCAACCAAATAAGAAAGAGTCTCTTGTGTCCCCAACACACCCAATACAATGGTAAATTGTATAGGTGCACTAGTTCGGCGAAGAGATGGTGATACAAGTGGTATATGGATGGTAGATAAAGGTTTTTGTAATCTGAAAATATAAAAACAGCAAGGTAACTAATGATAAAAGTGAGCACAAACGGTATTGCAATGCGTTGAAACAAGGCCTAGGGTTCATACTTTCACTAGTCCAAGTTCTTTCAACAAAGATAACATAATTGGATCATATAACTATCCCTCAACATGCCACAAAGAGTCACTCCAAAGTCACTAATAGCGGAGAACAAACGAAGATATTATGGTAGGGTACAGAACCACCTCAAGGTTATCCATTCTAATCGATCTATTCAAGAGTCCGTAGTAAAATAACATGAAGCTATTCTTTCCGTTCAATCTATCAGAGTTCGTACTAAAATAACACCTTAAGACACAAATCAACCAAAACCCAAATGTCACCTGGATACTCCAATGTCACCTCAAGTATCCGTGGGTATGATTATACAATATGCATCACACAATCTTAGATTCATCTATTCAAACCAACACAAAGTACTTCAAAGAGTGCCCCAAAGTTTCTACCGGAGAATCAAGATGAAAACATGTGCCAAACCCTATGCATAGGTTCATGGGCGGAACCCGCAAGTTGATCACCAAAACATACATCAAGTGGATCAATAGAATACCCCATTGTCACCACGGGTATCCCACGCAATACATACATCAAGTGTTCTCAAATCCTTAAAGACTCAATCCGATAAGATAACTTCAAAGGGAAAACTCAATCCATTACAAGAGAGTAGAGGGGGAGAAACATCATAAGATCCAACTATAATAGCAAAGCTCGCGATACATCAAGATCATATCACCTCAAGAACATGAGAGAGAGAGAGAGAGAGATCAAACACATAGCTACTCGTACATACCCTCAGCCCCGAGGGTGAACTACTCCCTCCTCATCATGGAGAGCGCCGGGATGATGAAGATGGCCACCGGTGAGGGTTCCCCCCCTCTGGCAGGGTGCCGGAACAGGTCTAGATTGGCTTTCGGTGGCTACAGAGGCTTCTGGCGGTGGAACTCCCGATCTATTGTGCTCTCTGAAGTTTTTAGGGTATATGGGTATATATAGGAGGAAGAAGTATGTCGGTGGATCTCCGGGCTATCGACGAGGCAGGCGGGTGCGCCCAGGGTGTGGGCTGGCCCCCCGCCCTCATGGGCAGCACGGGACTCTCATGGTCGATCTCCGATACTCCGTGGGCTTCTTCTGGTCCAAAAATAAGTTCCGTGAAGTTTCAGGTCAATTGGACTCCGTTTGATTTTCCTTTTCTGCGATACTCTAAAACAAGGAAAAAACAGAAACTTGCACTGGGCTCTGAGTTAATAGGTTAGTCCCAAAAATAATATAAAAGTGCATAATAAAGCCCATAAACATTCAAAACAGATAATATAATAGCATGGAACAATAAAAAATTATAGATACGTTGGAGACGTATCACCGTTCACCACCTTCGGATTTGTGCCTTCGAAGTTGTTGATTTTCATGGCACCGGAACGATAGACCTCCTGGATGACGTAAGGGCCTTCCCATTTAGAGAGAAGTTTTCCTACAAAAAATCTTAAACGAGAGTTGTATAGCAATACATAATCACCTACATTAAACTCACGCTTTTGTATCCTTTTGTCATGCCATCTTTTAACTTTTTCTTTAAACAGTTTGGCATTTTCATAGGCCTGGGTTCTCCATTCATCAAGTGAGCTAATGTCAAATAACCTCTTCTCACTGGCAAGTTTGAAGTCATAGTTGAGCTCTTTAATAGCCCAATATGCCTTATGTTCTAGTTCAAGAGGTAAGTGACATGCTTTTCCATAAACCATTTTATAAGGAGACATACCCATAGGATTTTTATATGCAGTTCTATAAGCCCATAATGCATCATCAAGTTTCTTGGACCAATTCTTCCTAGATCTATTAACAATATTTTGCAAAATTAATTGGAGCTCTCTATTACTCAATTCTACTTGACCACTAGACTCTGGATGATATGGAGATGCAATTCTATGATTAACATCATACTTAGCAAGCATTTTACGAAAGGCACCATGAATAAAATGTGAACCACCATTAGTCATTAAATATCTAGCGACTCCAAACCTTGGAAAAATAAATTCTTTAAGCATCTTAATAGAGGTGTTATGATCAGCACTACTAGTTGGAATAGCTTCTACCCACTTAGTAACGTAATCATCAGCAACTAAAATATGGGTATACCCATTAGAGGAAGGAAAAGGTCCCATATAATCAAATCCCCAAACATCAAATGGTTCAATAACAAGTGAATAATTCATAGGCATTTCTTGACGTCTACTAATATTACCAATTCTTTGGCATTTATCACAGGACAAGACAAACTTACGAGCATCCTTGAAGAGAGTAGGCCAATAAAAACCGGATTGCAATATCTTGTGTGAAGTTCTATCTCCAGCATGGTGCCCTCAATAGGCTTCGGAGTGACACTTGCATAGGATATGTTCCTTTTCATGCTCAGGTACACAACGTCTATTAACACCATCCACTCCTTCTTTATAAAGATGTGGGTCATCCCAAAAGTAATGCCTTAAATCATAGAAGAACTTTTTCTTTTGCTGGTATGTGAAACTAGGTGGTATAAATTTAGCAAAAATATAATTAGCATAATCATCATACCATGGAGCAGTTCGAGAAGCATTTATGACATTTACTTGTTCATCAGGAAAGCTATCATCAATAGGTAGTGGGTCATCAAGAACATTCTCTAACATAGACAAGTTGTCTGCAACGGGGTTCTCGGCTCCCTTTCTATCAATAATATGCAAATCAAATTCTTGTATCAAGAGAACCCATCTAATAAGTCTAGGTTTAGCATCTTTCTTTTCCATAAGATATTTAATAGCAGCATGATCAGTGTGAACAATTACTTTAGAATCAACAATATAAGGTCTGAACTTATCATAAGCAAATACAACTGCTAAAAATTCCTTTTCAGTAGTAGCATAATTTCTTTGGGCACTGTCTAGGGTTTTACTAGCATATTGGATAACATTTAATTTCTTATCAACTCTTTGTCCTAAAACAGCCCCTACAACATAATCACTGGCATCACACATAATTTCAAAAGGTAAATTCCAATCAGGAGGTTGAACAATAGGTGCAGAAACCAAAGCTTTCTTAAGTATTTCAAATGCTTCTACACAGTCATAATCAAAGACAAAAGGGACATCTATTTGTAATAGGTTAGTCAGAGGTCGAGAAATTTTTGAGAAGTCCTTAATGAACCTCCTATAAAAACCGGCATGACCAAGGAAACTTCTTATACCTTTGATGTCCTTGTTACACGGCATATTTTCAATAGCATCAACTTTAGCTTTATCAACTTCAATACCCCTTTCAGAAATTTTATGCCCCAAGACTACCTTCATTAACCATAAAGTGGCACTTCTCGCAGTTCAAGACAAGATTAGTTTCTTCACATCTCTGAAAACTCGATCAAGGTTGATCAAGCAATCATCAAAAGAGGATCCATAAATGGAGAAATCATCCATGAAAACCTCACAAATATTTTCATAAAAGTCAGAGAATATAGCCATCATGCATCTTTGAAAGGTATCGGGTGCATTACATAAACCAAAAGGCATACATCTATAAGCAAAAGTACCGAAAGGGCAAGTAAAAGTGGTCTTTGCTTGATCGTCAGCTGACATAGGTATCTGAGAGAAGCCGGAGTAACCATCTAGAAAGCAAAAATGTGTATGTTTGGATAATCTTTCTAGCATTTGATCAATGAAAGGCAAAGGGTAATGATATTTTTTAGTAGCTTTATTTAATTTGCGAAAATCAATTACCATCCTATAACCTGTAATAATTCTTTGTGGAATCAATTCATCTTTATCATTAGGAACGACAGTAATACCTCCCTTCTTAGGGACACAATGGACAGGACTTACCCACTGACTATCAGCAACGGGATAAATTATACCTGCCTCAAGGAGCTTTAATATTTCATTTCTTACCACTTCTTTCATCTTAGGATTTAGCCGTCGTTGGTGATCAATAACTGGTTTGGCATCTTTCTCCAAATTTATTTTGTGTTGACATAGAGTGGGACTAATGCCCTTAAGATCATCAAGAGTGTATCCAATAGCAGCACGGTGCTTCTTCGGAGTTTTCAATAATTTCTCTTCCTCCTTCTCTGAAAGGTTAGCACTAATAATAATAGGTTATATCTCCTTTTCATCAAGATAAGCATACTTAAGAGTATTAGGTAAAGGTTTAAGCTCAAACACGGGATCACCCTTGGGTGGAGGAGGATCCCCTAGGATTTCAGCAGGCAAATTGTGTTTCAGAATAGGTCCCTCTTTAAAGAATACTTCATCTATTTCCCTTCTTTCATTCATAAACATATCATTCTCATGGTCTAGTAAATATTGTTCTAAAGGATCAGTAGGAGGCACGACAATAGAAGAAAGACCAATAATTTCATCTTTACTAGGCAATTCTTTATCATGAGGTTGTCTACGAAATTTAGCAAAATTAAACTCATGAGACATATCCCTTAAACCAACAAAAACAATATCCTTATTGCAGTCTATCTTAGCATTAACAGTATTCAAGGAGGGTCTACCAAATATAATGGGACAAAAGCTATCTCGTGGGGAACCAAGAACAGGAAAATCAGCCGGATATTTAACCTTCCCACACAAGACTTCAACATCTCTAACAATCCCAATTGGTGAAATAGTATCTTTATTGGCAAGCTTAATGGCAACATCGATATCTTCTATCTCAGCAGGTGCAATATCATGCATAATTTCTTTGTATAAAGAATGAGGTATTGCACTTGCACTAGCACCCATATCACAAAAGCCATGATAGCAATGATCTCCTATTTTAACAGAAATAACAGGCATGCCTACAACAGGTCTATGTTTATTTTTAGTATCAGGTCTAGCAATTCTAGCAATCTCATCACAGAAGTAAATAACATGCCCATCAATACTATCGGCCAAGAGATCTTTAACCATAGCAATATTAGGTTCAACTTTAACTTTCTTAGGGGGTTTGTGTGTCCTAATATTACTTTTGTTGGCTACAGTTGAAACTTTAGCATGATCCTTTATTCTAACAGGGAAAGGTGGTTTCTCAACATAAGCAGTAGGAACAACAGGATCATTGTAAGTGATAGTCTTTTCTTCAACTTTAATAGGTGCAACTACTTTTACTTCAATGGGAGGATTATATTTAAACTACTTCTCCTTAGGGAGATCAACATGAGTAGCAAAGGATTCACAAAAGGAAGCTACTATCTCAGAGTCAAGTCCATATTTAGTGCAAAATTCACGAAATGCATCAGTATCCATAAAAGATTTAACACAATCAAACTTAGGTGTTATACCTGACTCCTTACCTTCGTCGAGGTCCCAATCTTCAGAGTTGGGTTTAATTCTTTCCAATAAATCCCATTTGAATTCAATAGTCTTCATCATAAAAGATCTAGTACAAGAAGTATCGAGCATGGAGGGATTACTAAGAGAAAGCCGAGCATAAAAATTTTGAATAATCATTTCTCTTGAGAGCTCATGATTGGGGCATGAATATAACATTGACTTAAGCCTCCCCCAAGCTTGAGCGATGCTTTCTCCTTCGCGAGGCCAAAAATTATATATATAATTACGATCACGATGAACAAGATGCATAGGATAAAACTTCTGGTGAAATTCCAATTTCAATCGCTTATAGTCCCATGATTCCATATCATCACATAGCATATACCATGTCAATGCATCTCCCTTCAAAGATAAAGGGAAGACCTTCTTCTTGATGACATCCTCAGGCATACCTGCAAGCTTAAATAATCCACAAACTTCATCCACATAGATTAAGTGCAAATCGGGATGCAATGTTCCCTCTCCTGCAAAAGGATTAGCTAGCAGTTTCTCTATCATACCCGAAGGAATTTCAAAGTAAACATTTTCAGTACGTTCAGTAGGTTGAGGAGCAACTCTTTGCTCTACTGGTCGGGGTGAAGATACCCTGAACAAACCCCTCAAAGGATTATGTTCCATAGTAACAAGTGACAATAAATTTCAGCACACAATATAAATTTTTCCTTACCAAAGGCACTTCACTCCCCGACAATGGTGCCAGAAAAGAGTCTTGATGACCCACAAGTGTAGGGGATCTATCGTAGCTTTTCGATAAGTAAGAGTGTCGAACCCAACAAGGAGCAGAAGGAAATGAAAGCAGTTTTTACTAAGGTATTCTCTGCAAGCACTGAAATTATCGGTAACAGATAGTTTTGTGATAAGGTAATTTGTAACAAGTAGCAAGTAATAAAAGTAAATAAGGTGCAGCAAGATGGCCCAATCCTTTTTGTAGCAAAGGAAAATCCTGGAGAAACTCTTATATGAAGGAAAGCGCTCCCGAGGACACATGGGAATTATCGTCAAGCTAGTTTTCATCACGTTCATATGATTCGCGTTCGGTACATTGATAATTTGATATGTGGGTGGACTGGTGCTTGGGTACTGTCCTTACTTGTACAAGCATACCACTTATGATTAACCCCCATTGCAAGCATCCGCAACTACAACAGAAGTATTAAGGAAAACCTAACCATAGCATGAAACATATGGATCCAAATCAGCCCCTTACGAAGAAACACATAAACTAGGGTTTAAGCTTCTGTCACTCTAGCAACCCATCATCTAATTATTACTTCCTAATACCTCCCTCTAGGCCCAAACAATGGTGAAGTCATGTAGTCGACGTTCACATGACACCACTAGAGGGATGACAACATACATCTCATCAAAATATCGAACGAATACCAAATTCACATGACAACTAATAGCAAGACTTCTCCCATGTCCTCGGGAACAAACGTAACTACTCACAAAGCATATTCATGTTCATAATCAGAGGGGTATTAATATGCATAATGGATCTGAACATATGATCTTCCACCAAGTAAACCAACTAGCATCAACTACAAGGAGTAATCAACACTACTAGCAACCCACTGGTACCAATCTGAGGTTTGGATACAAAGATTGGATACAAGAGATGAACTAGGGTTTGAGATGAGATGGTGCTGGTGAATATGTTGATGGAGATTGACCCCTTCCCGATGAGAGGATCATTGGTGATGACGATTGTCGGTGTCAAAACCGGCGGATCTCGGGTAGGGGGTCCCGAACTGTGCGTTTAGGCCGGATGGTAACAGGAGGCAAGGGACACAAAGTTTTACCCAGGTTCGGGCCCTCTCGATGGAGGTAAAACCCTACGTCCTGCTTGATTAATATTGATGATATGGGTAGTACAAGAGTAGATGTACCACGAGATCGAAGAGGCTAAACCCTAGAAGCTAGCCTATGGTGTGATTGTTGTTGTGTATGTTGTCCTACGGACTAAAACCCTCCGGTTTATATAGCACCGGAGAGGGTTAGGGTTACACAAGGTCGGTTACAATGGTAGGAGATCTGCATATCCGTATCGCCAAGCTTGCCTTCCACGCCAAGGAAAGTCCCTTCCGGACACGGGACGAAGTCTTCAATCTTGTATCTTCATAGTCCAGGAGTCCGGCTGAAGGTATAGTCTGGCCATCCGGACACCCCCTAATCCAGGACTCCCTCAGTAGTCCCTGAACCAGGCTTCAATTACGATGAGTCCGGCGCGTAGATTGTCTTCGGCATTGCAAGGCGGGTTCCTCCTCCAAGTACTTCATAGAAGATTTTGAACACAAAGATAGTGTCCGGCTCTGCAAAATAAGTTTCCACATATTGCCATAGAGAGAATAACATTTACACAAATCTAATCTGCTGACGTATTCCGTAGTGTGACACACCACAGCCAAGCCTTTATCCGAGTCGTTTCATTATCCCACCTTAGCGCGTCATGCGAGGCGGTTTCCTTGGCACGTCTTGTTAAAGCAGAGATCGTGTCCCCTTATTCTGGGATTCTCATCAATACGGGCGTGGGTAACCCAACCGCTTCTAGGACTCCTAGATTATAGGCAAGTCCAAACGGACACGGAGAGGACGCCTGATATTCACCCTCTTTATAAAGGGACAAGGCTTTTATTTTTCCTTCCCGTGCTCAATTGAATCCTTCCCCCACCTCAAGCTCAAGCACCCAAAGTTCAGGTTAGGTGCTCCGAACCTTCAGTCATGTCCGGATCTAGCCTTCAAGGCCGATGGGTGCCTTCCTCCGTCACGGAAGAAGACATCAAAAAGTTGAGGGAGGCCAGATATCTGACCGCCGAAATTTTGCATCGGCTGCCTCCCCGAGGGCAGACCGTCCCCACCCCCGAACCCAACGAGGACGTCGTGTTTGTCTCCCACTTCCTCCAAGGCCTAGGCCTTGCTCTGGATCCTTTCGTCAGGGGTTTGATGTTTTACTACGGGCTAGACTTCCATGATCTAGCTCTGGACACCTTTTTTCATATCACGACATTTATCATCGTGTGCGAGGCCTTCCTCCGGGTTACCCCTCACTTTGGCCTATGGATCAAGACCTTTGAAGTGAAGCCAAAGATGATCGAGGGGCAACATGCAATGTGTGGAGGTGCCTCAATACGCAAGATGACGGGAGCTTCGTGGCCCAAAGGTTCCATCCCAGAGGTGTCTGAATTGTGGAAATAGGAGTGGTTCTACATCATGGCTCCTAGAAGTGCCAAGTGGGTGGCCCCCCCTGTTTTCCGCTCGGGCCCTCCACCACAGCTGATGTCATGGATCAGCAGAGGTCTGAGCTGGGGTCCAGCCAAGGACGTGCCTATACTGCAAAGCCGCATTCGAGATCTCTTCAATGGAGATTTCAGTTTGGTTGCGGTAATACAAGTGATGCTGGTTCGTCAAGTCCAGCCTTGCAAACGCCGGCCTCTTCGCCTGTGGGAGTTCAATCCCGAGGGACCGCGTGTCATTCAAAATTTTCTCGGCCTGACGCACGAGGAGATGTACAAGTCATGCTTCGGACCTCAGGTGGAGTGTCCGGAAATCACCGAGGACATGGGCCTGAGTAGTAACTGCGCCACCGAACAGGTAAGGCATCTTCCGGCCGAACATACTATCTCTCCTTTGTTACGAAGTTATTTCTGAGAGTTTGCTTTTTGACCAGGACTGGCTAACAAAGGCGAAGTTGATTCGGTGTTCGGCCCCCCTCCCTGAGGGTTTGGAAAATCTGGTATTGGAAAAGATGCTCCAGACCGCACCTTTCCCGGAGCCCTTGAAGGAAGATACTATGGAGGATAATGCGGGCGGACGCGGGCCCCTAACGCTGCCCATTCTAGCCAAGGGAGCGAGCGTGTCCATGAAGGAAGACGACCAAAAGAGGAAAAGGACTGCGCCCGGGGATTCGGAAGCCGAAGCTTCCAAATGGGAGAAGAAGTCTCCCACAGAGGGTCCTACCTTGGGGGCGCTGTTGCCGCACAAAGTCCGCGGGGGGATCAATTCTCCCGCGAGTTGTAAGTGATCCGAAATACTTTAATAGTATAGATATGCCATCTTTTTCTTCTGAGAAAATAACCACCGCATATATTTTTGCAGTTCGAGCCTTAGCCCCTCTCAAATGAGCTCGTCTTCGGGGGATCTTCTTCTAGAGATGATGGAGAGCGAAACGCCTCCTCCGGACTCCTCCACTCCGGAAGCGGGCGACCCTGAAGTGTCGTCGCGGAGGGCCTCTCCGAGTCCGGTGAGGCTAGAAGATAATCCCATTGACCCCCGAAGCTCCTAGTGTCCGGCTCTCGAAGAGAGCAGACAAAAGAGTCTGGCACCGTCTAGTGTGCCATCGGATGTTCTGAGGGGGTTGGTGGGGCGAGCGGCCATCTCAGATGAACACCGTGTGCTGATGAATACGGTGATGGAGAGAATATCGTCCGCCGAGAGCGGATTGCATGAAGCTTTTATGAGTCTACTGACAGGCGTTGAGGTGCGTAAAAGAATGTATGATAGTCCTACACAAGCTAGGTGTGCCCTGTGTGATAGTAGCCCCTGAGACTCTGGTTGTCGTCGGAAACGACGATGAACAGAGGATCATATTCCCAGGTAATAACCATACTGCCTCTATGTGCAGGTGATGGAAGCTCCGGTGGCTAGCCGGACTAGCGAGTTTGCCCATTTAGAATGGCAGTTGGATGCGGCAGACGCCGACATCGAGCTTGTTAACAAAAGGCTTGACGAGGCACAGGGTAAGTGTCATTATCTGGTAAACGCCACACAGGAAGAGCAGCATGATGCCAATATCTTTAATATGTTGTGACTGCAGATGGAGCTGCCACTGTTGAAGCCTTGCGGGCAGAACTTGCCTAAGCCAAGGAACAAGCGAGGTTGGGTAATGCGGCTGCTTTGAAGGCAACCGAAGAGTTGCAAGCCGAGAAGGCCGCGCATGGCGAGAGCCGAGACAAGATGGCCAAGATGGCCATTGAATTAAAAGCCACCGCCGACCGTTGCTGGGTTCTTGAAAAGGAAAACCAAGCGAAGGCATCGGACCTTGAGAAGGTTGATGCGACGAAAAAGGACCTCCGCTCTGCTATGAGGGCAAAGAAGGAGGAGCTGCGGGAAGCCGGGGATATTGTAGCTGGGAAATGCTTTATGTTGCGGAGGAAGTTCGGAGATCCACGGTATGTCCCTCGGGATCGGCTGTGGAGTTCGGAGGATGTATATATGGATTTGGTGGCGAGCGCTGCCGATGCGGCCAAGTATTTCCAGGGTCAGACGGACCGTGAAGTAGACCAGCTGTTTTGGAGACAATTCCATTCTCTCGAGCGTCCACTTTCATTAACTGACCAATTAGCCGAATGGGCCGAACTAAATAGGTTGTCCGGACTCTCCATGAGGTCTGTTGTGGATCAGCTGTGGACGGAAAGGTCAAAACCGAACAGCTATTTCAGCTTGGTGCAGCAGTTCCTTGACGTGGTGCCGCGCATTAATGCAGTGAAGAGGTCGGCATGCATAGAGGGCGCACGGATGGCCTTTGCCCACGTTAAAGCATACTGGGCGGAGAAGGATGCTACCACTTTTGCAGTGCGAGATTCGGCCATAGGTCGAAGGGCTGCTGAGCACTACTTTGAAGAAGTTATTGAGTGTGCTCGTCTGATAGAGACCCAGTGCTCAAAAAATATTATGTTTGAGTGATATGTAATCTCATTGTAAGCGAAATGCTTTTATAAATTTTTATAAGGCCATTTTTATACTTTTGCCTGAAAGTAATATGATGCCTCCTGGGCGGCCGTTTATGTATACATGTGTATAACCTGAAAGATTGCAGCCGTCGGCTTCAACCCTCATGCATATAATGCGGAGGTGCTCGCAAAAACACGCGTTCACACTTAACCCAACGTCTTGGTCCTATTAAGGAGGTGATAGCGGAGCGGGCGAGGCAACCGGACTATAATGCTTTAGCACTTTCACTTAGCCATAGGAGTTTGACAGTGGGGCTACTAAATAGCCCCTGGTGGCTCCGCACTTTCTCGATCCCGGGGTGCGTACATGCCTGGCCGGAAAACGGCCCTTCGTTAAGGCGGAGGAATTCTAACATTCCAATAGGTCATCGAGTGGTTGACCAGTCTCACGCTATATCATGACAGTCAGTTTTCGGCTTTCTCTACTGAGGTGCTCGTCTGGATGAACCAGGGCACAATCGCAGTAGTTCTCCTGGTGCTACCTTAGCCGGTAAAGCGGAACGTAAGGCACCAAAACACAGGAGCCGGGCAAACCCAACATTTTACCAAACACAATGATTCGGAGCTGATGCATATAGGGCCAAACTCGCGACGCCGAACACTCCCTAAGGTATTCGGTCTTTGTGGTATAAACCGGGCCGAAATAATGTCCTTTGTAAGAAGCCCCTTGTGTCCAGGTATGTGCATTGTTCTGGCGTGGCCACATGCCAAAACGTCAGCATCCTTCTCAACGGTAGATATGTATCAACAAGAGACAGTAAGAAAGGTTTACGCAGGGTCTTAATCTAAAAAGAATCCTTGGAGCGGGTCCCTGCTGCACGTCTGCGCCTGTGTCTCCGTTGTGCCGTATCCAGGACGGGTGTGGCACGATGATCATCTGTAAAAGAGAGTGTAACATCCCAAATTTTCAATTTGGAATGTTATACATTAGATCATCATGCAAATCATATTTTATTTTGCATTTTGGTTGATCCTAGAAATTCTACGCAACTCAATGACCCACGGAGAGAGTTGGGGATTTCGTTATTTTCATATTTGAGTTTTCTCAAATTTTGAAAATAGGATCATTTGATTTTATTTATTTTATCATCAATTATTTCTACTACAAAAATATGAGAGAGGGAATAAAATGACTATCCCAAATAAAAGAAATATTGAGGATTTAATAAAAAAATCAAATAAGATTTTATTTCGGAGTTTTTCGGTGTTTTATTTGAATTTAGGAAAAATGTGCGTTTTTTCAAAATTGCATTTAGGGCCCAAATAAATGTTCACCTTGTGCGGCTTGATTTTAGAAACCCGTGAAAATTTATTTCAGAATTTTTGGAGTCCGTTTAGTATTTCTTTTTATTTTTCTTCCGAGCAGAATAATTAAAAAAACGAACCGACTTCGGGCCGTACCCGAGCGGGACACCGCCCGGGGGCAGCCTTTAAATAGTGTCGCCCCGAGCCGCCCCAGCCCATCAGCCCCGCCTCGATCTGCTCGCGCTGCCGGAGCAGCCGCCGACGACGATCCCACTGCCCGAGGTTCGTCGCGCCTCGTTTTCTATGCCGAAAAAAAGAAAAAAAAATTGGCGTTCGTCGTTTTTCTTTTTCTCGGATTAAATCCGCGATTTTTCTTATCGCGATTCCTGATCCGATTTTCGTTCTAGTTTAACTTTTTGCTCGTTTATCGGAATCAGGCGATTCAAGCGCCTAGGGATTCGTCTCGAAACCCTCTATCCGTTTAACCAACTTAAACAAGTTTTTGTTACTGTGAAATTTTCCCTAGATCCAGATTACTAGAACGAAGTTGTTTTCTTTCGCCGTTTGTCTTTCGTTGTTTCGTTCGATTTGATTCTTTTTGCCAACCGGAGTTCTTACGTTGAAATTTCTGGTTAGATCTCTTATTTGAGTTTTACCTATGCATTAGATGAGTACTTATTGTATGCTTGTTTGTTTGTCTGCGATAGAATACCCGGAGTGCACCGCCTGTTACTTCGAATCGTTAGGTTTCGTGGATCATCAGCAAGGCAAGTAACACTTTGATCATACCTTTTCTACTACCCAGTTTTATTGCATTAGATCAATCCTCACACATTGCATGGTTAGGATCTAATTAAATTGTGGGATGGGAAGTAGATGAGGTAGTACCTATTACCTGTTTATTATCAAACCTTTGGGAGTTACTTCTATGTTTGCTTATTATGCCATGCTATGCTAGTAGACGTGGATTGGGTGAGTGATATCCATGACAGATGTGAGTTTGTTAATTAATGGTTTATCTAAGGTGGCAACTTAAACACACATCTGGGTGGATTGAGGCACCTGGGTATTCCAGGACTTGCCTGTTTTCTTTTGGACCGCCACCCAGGCTCAAAGGGATCATGAGACTATTCATACTAGAAACTTCCGTGTGCAGCCACAAGCTATTATGGGCTCTAGCATAGTTGACTAAGTCGTGCGAACTCTTACAGTGGTAGACTAGCAGATGTAGGGGATGTAGGTGGTACGGTCTACCCGATCGTAAGGTGCTAGCGCTTCTGAAAGACTATGTCTCGGTCATCCGTCTTCTCAAACACCGTGTAGTGCGAGAAACCAAACGGAGGCGATCGAGTCTTGTGGGGAAAAGTGCGCAAACCTCTGCAGAGTGTAATAAACTAATCATGGTTAGCCGTGTCCCCGGTTATGGACATCTTGAGTATCTAGTACTTGGATTATCATGTGAATCTCAACATGTTACTCTAAATTAATTTTGTTGGGTTATGTTTAATGAAGATGCTTAATTGGGATTGAGAATGCTGTCAACCATTCTCAATGTTTAATAACCACCATGATAGTAATTAAATTTTATTCCTTTGAAGTAGGGAAAATTGGCTTTACGCAAAACTCTAACCATAGAGCTTTCCACCAGCCAAATATGCATATAGTATAGCTGTTTCATTCCATTACCCTCTATGTGTTACCTTGCCAGCATATTCCATGTGCTGACCCGTTTTCGGGCTGCAACGTTAATGTTGCAGACTTTTTAGACGACGATTAAGGATTTTTTAGGTCATGGTCCTATACTCCGTGATGCCGTTGGAGTTGATGGACTCACTTATCTTCCAAGCCTTCCGCTGTTATCGTTATTAGATGGCCTTAAGCCATATTTATTGTAATAAGTTCTCTTTTGAGACACTCGATGTAATAAGTGTGTGATTGCTACTCTGCTATAAATCCTCCGAGTACTGTGTGGTGTCAGCATTACTGATCCAGGGATGACACCGGAGCACAGAGATCAGACTGTTTGAGGGCTGGTCGCTACAGAGATGGTATCAGAGCACACGCTGACTGTAGGACACGACCACTAAGTTAGAGACCTAGAACAATTTTCACTCTCTTCTCTTCTGACCTCATCTTTTCTACTCTTTAGGATGGCGGATGCAAGGAACAAGTTCACGCAACCGGATGAAGATACACCCTTTGGACGACACTTGAAGGAAGTCACTAGATACCTGAACATAGGAGTACCAAGCTTCACGGGAACCTACAACGCCACTTTACCTGAAGAAGAGCGCTGGATGATTCAAGTTCAAGTACCAGGAAGGACGTTCAGGCCAGTCACTGAGCCCATAGAGTTTTCTTTTGATGCACCAACTTGGAGTCTAGGAAAGAGCATGGCAGCTCACGTCGCCATGGGACGCATTGGAGAAGTCTACCGCAAGTATCTCAAGGATACAATCTACCAGATTTGTGGACGCCGAGATGAGCACTGGGAGATGATCAGTACCAGGAAGGATAGATCAATCGCAGCTTTATCCAGGAGTTAAATCAGCACATTCGACGACAGGAGAACTAGATGTGCGCCGACATGATAGACCTGGAGAAGGCTAAGACTAGAATCAAGGAACTGGAGGAAGAACTCAAGGCTACACGTGAAGATTATGAAGAGGAAATTGAAGTATTGGTGGAGAAGAATGACGACCTAATCAAGAAGATTGGAATATTTATGGGAGGCCCTACGCCAGTAGATGAAGACGAAGAACCCTAGGAGATTAGCCCGGAAGACTACATCATCATCGACGGCACCGACTCGGAAGCAGATAGTAGCGATGATGACGATGTTGATGAAGCTGGATCAGATATCATGGAGTCAACGACCGTTAAATATTTCTAGTAGACCACCTCATCAGTAGTAGTAGTCCACCATGTAAATATAGTAGTCCGAGCACTTTTGCGATAGTTAGATCGATTGTATGCCCTTGTTTGATTGATTGAAGTGAATTGTTTGTTTTGCCTCATGTCCATATGGGTAGTGTTTTCTCTTAGACCCCCTCTATTCTTATATCTCATCTTTTGTAAACCCTCAGATGCCTCTGAGACGTGACCCCGGATTTGCCTTTCCACCGGAGCTCACCCAGTTGATCCAGCAGCAGAACACATTGATGCAGTTGCTAGTCCAGAATTAGAATCAGGGGAACAACAACAACAACCCACCACCACCTCCACCACCTGTTGACCACTTAGCCCGTTTTCTTAGGCTGAATCCGCTGGTGTTTTCCAGTAGCACCGAGCCGATAGTAGCAGATGATTGTCTCCGCAAGACAGCTAGGGAGTTGACCACAGCAGGATGCACAGATGCGCAGAAGGTGAAGTTTGCCGCACATCAGCTAGAAGGACCCGCAACATCATGGTGGGAGAATTTCACAGCCACTTTCCCAGTAAACACTGTCACATGGGACCAGTTTCAGCAGGCTTTTCGTACTGCACACGTTTCAGCAGGAGCTATGGCCATGAAGAAGCGTGAGTTTCACAACTTGCGCCAAGGAGGAAGGACAGTTGGCCAGTATGTGGAGGAATTTAGTAAGCTAGCACGTTATGCCCCAGATGACGTCGCTACGGATGTAGCTAAGAAGGAGAAGTTTCTAGAAGGACTGAATGATGAGTTGAGCATGCAGTTGATGGTAGCCACCTTCAACAACTACCAGGAGTTGGTAGATCGTGCTCTTATGATTGAAGGGAAGCAACAGCAAATTGAGAATCGCAAGAGGAAGTATGGACAAGGAAAGTACAATTCAGGAGCTCAGCAGAAGCCACGTTTTACCCCTAGACCGGGAGGACATTTTCAGCATACCCATGGAGGAGGTAGCTCGCACAATCACAATGGCACCAAGAATGGTAATGGCAATGGAGGAAGCAACGGCCAGAACCGCACCAACCCCTCAACCCCAGCCAAGAAGGACCTAAGCCAAGTCACTTGCTTTAAGTATTCGAAGATAGGACATTATGCCAATGAATGTCCTGAATTACAAAATGGAAATAGCAATGGAAGTTCTGGGAAGAAGCCGAACCCTTTCAACAGGGGACAGGTGAACCACGTTAGCGTGGAGGAGATTGAAGCTCAGCTCGATGCAGTAATAGGTAAGTTTTTGGTTAAGTCATTTACTGCACTCGTTCTTTTTGATACTGGCGCATCGCATTCATACATCTCAAGGGGATTTGTGGATAAGTATAACCTACCAACCCAAGCCCTTAGGTCACCCATGTTAGTAACCTCGCCCGGAGCAGAGTATGTGGCTAGTCTATGGTGTGATCGGTTACCATTAAGGATTGGTAACTATGTTTTTCCCTCAGACCTAATAGTATTGGAATCTCAAGGATTGGATGTGATATTAGGCATGGATTGGTTATCAAAGTATGAAGGGAATATTGAATGTGCTAGTAAGTCAATTTTGCTTACCACCCCAGAAGGGAGAAGGATCAAGTATGTATCCCGGCATGTGCCAAAGAGGACTCAAGTAAATTGCCTAACAGGAGTTGTGCAGGAGGAAGTACCAGTGGTAAGGGATTTCCCTGATGTATTTCCAGAGGAGTTTCCAGGCATGCCACCGGATAGAGATATTGAGTTTTTGATTGAGCTATTGCCAGGCACAGGGCCAATATCAAAGAGACCATATAGGATGCCAGCAAAGGATTTGGTGGAAATTAAGAAGCAGATTAAGGAGTTACTGGATAAGGGATATATTCGCCCAAGTTCTTCGCCTTGGGGATCGCCAGTACTTCTAGTGGAGAAGAAGGATGGATCGTTAAGGATGGTTGTTGATTATCGAGGATTGAATGAAGTAACGATCAAGAACAAGTACCCGCTACCAATGATCAACGATCTGTTTGATCGATTGCAAGGAGCTAAGGTATTTTCCAAGATCGATCTGTGATCAGGATACCACCAGTTGAAGATTCGAGAACAGGATATTCCTAAGACAGCTTTTACCACCAGGTATGGGCTGTACGAGTATACCGTTATGTCATTTGCTCTGACTAACGCACCTGCCTATTTTATGAACATGATGAACAAAGTGTTTATGGAGTTTTTGGATAAGTTCGTCGTAGTGTTCATTGCTGATATCCTGGTTTATTCGAAGAATGAAGAGGAACATAAGGAGCATTTGCGTTTGGTACTTGGAAAGCTCAGAGAACATCAATTATATGCCAAGTTCAGCAAATGTGAGTTTTGGTTGAAGGAAGTAGGATTCCTCGGACATGTTATATCTGGAGAAGGTATAGTAGTAGATCCCGCTAAAGTCGAAACCATGACCAAGTGGGAAGCCCCAACAACAGTTGGAGAGATCCGGAGTTTTCTTGGACTCGCAGGATACTACCGGAGATTTATTAAGAATTTCTCAAAAATTGCGAAGCCTATGACTGAGTTGTTGAAGAAAGATACCAAGTTCATATGGACATAAGAATGTGAGGCTAGTTTCCAGGAGTTGAAGAAACATTTGGTTACCTCACCAGTGTTGATTTTGCCAGACCAGACCAAGGATTATGAGGTGTATTGTGATGCTTCACGTCGAGGACTTGGAGCAGTGCTTATGCGGGAAGGGAGAGTTGTTTCATATGCCTCAAGACAACTGAAGCCTCATGAGTTGAATTATGCTATGCATGATTTGGAGTTAGCAGCCGTAGTGCATACATTGAAGACATGGAGACATTTCCTCATTGGAAATCATTGTGAGGTGTACACGGATCATAAGAGTTTGAAGTACATTTTCACACAGAAGGAGTTGAATCTTAGACAAAGGAGATGGTTGGAGCTTATCAAGGATTATGATATGAAATTGCATTATCACCCCGGAAAGGCTAATGTAGTAGCTGACGCATTAAGTCACAAGAGCCATGTCAATACGTTAAAGACGGGAGAAAGACCCAAGGAGTTAGCGGATAATCTTCGTGAACTACGTTTGGAAATAGTTCCGAGAGGCTATGTAGCAGCGTTGGAGATTCAGTCAACCTTGATGGATAAAATCAGGGAAGCTCAGAAAGCTGACAAAGAGATTGCCTCTATAAAGGAGAAACTGAGTAAAGGAAAAGCTAAAGGATTTCGTGAGGATGAGCACGACACCTTATGGTTTGAAGACCGCGTTTATGTGCCCAATGACCCGGAGATCAGGAAGTTGATTTTGCAAGAGGCACATGACTCACCGTATTCAATTCACCCAGGAAATACCAAGATGTGTTTGGATTTGAAGGATATTTTCTGGTGGACCGGAATGAAGAAGGATATAGCAGAGTATGTACCAGTTTGTGATGTATGTCAGAGAGTAAAGGCAGAGCATCAGAAGCCAGCAGGATTGTTACAACCATTGCCGATACCCGAATGGAAGTGGGATAAGCTAGGCATGGATTTTATCACGGGATTGCCCAGGACTCGTTCAGGCTATGACTCGATTTGGGATGTATTTGATCGATTGATGAAAGTAGCTCATTACATCCTAGTAAAGACCACTTACACCAGTGCTAAGTTGGCAAAGATATACATGACCAGGATCATATGTCTGCATGGAGTTCCAAGGAGTATCGTATCAGATAGAGGAACCCAGTTTACCTCAAAGTTCTGGAAGCACTTGCACGAAACTTTGAGAACCAGGCTAGAATTCAATACAGCTTTTCATCCATAGACAGATGGACAGACCGAGAGAGTCAATCAGATTTTGGAGGATATGCTGACAGCTTGTGCGCTAGATTATGGATCTAGTTGGGACGATAATTTGCCATATGCAGAGTTCTCTTACAACAACAGTTACCAAACCAGTTTAAAGATGGCCCCTTTCGAAGCCTTGTATGGAAGGAGGTGCAGGACACCGTTGTCATGGGACAAAGTTGGAGACCGCCTGTTGTTTGGTCCTGACTTGATTAAAGAGTCTGAACAGAAGGTGAAGCTGATTCGCAATAGGCTCAAGGTAGCCCAGTCCAGACAGAAAAGTTTTGCATATTCTAAACGCAAGGAGACAGTTTACGAAGTCGGAGACAGAGCTTATCTTCGAGTATCTCCACTTCGGGGAACAAAGCGTTTTGCAGTTAAAGCGAAGTTAGCACCATGATTTGTAGGACCATATCGAGTTTTGGAGCATATGGGAGAAGTGGCCTACAAGTTGGAATTGTCCGAAGGATTGTCAGGAGTACATGATGTGTTCCACATTTCTCAGTTAAAGAAATGTCACGCGGAGATGGCTCACATACCGTTGAGAGACATAGTGCCATTGGAAACTATTCAGTTGGATAACGATTTGACCTACGGGGAGAAACCAGTTAAGATTCTCGAGTTTGCCAGCCGAGTTACTCGCAGCAAGGTTATCAAGTTTTGCAAGGTTCAGTGGATCCACCACACGGAGGATGAAGCCACCTGGGAACGAGAGGAAGATTTGCTCAAAGACCACCCTCACCTATTTTCTAGCCAACCCGAATCTCAAGGGCGAGATTCATCTTAAGGGGGGTAGGTTTGTAACATCCCAAATTTTCAATTTGGAATGTTATACATTAGATCATCATGCATATCATATTTTATTTTGCATTTTGGTTGATCCTATAAATTCTACGCAATTCAATGACCCACGGAGAGAGTTGGGGATTTCGTTATTTTCATATTTGAGTTTTCTCAAATTTTGAGAATAGGGTCATTTGATTTTATTTATTTTATCATCAATTATTTCTACTACAAAAATATGAGAGAGGGAATAAAATGACTTTCCCAAATAAAAGAAATATTGAAGATTTAATAAAAAATCAAATAAGATTTTATTTCATAGTTTTTCGGTGTTTTATTTGAATTTAGGAAAAATGTGTGTTTTTCAAAATTGCATTTAGGGCCCAAATAAATGTTCACCATGTGCGGCTTGATTTTAGAAGCCCGTGAAAATTTATTTCGGAATTTTTGGAGTTCATTTAGTATTTATTTTTATTTTTCTTCCGAGCGGAATAATTAAAAAAACGAACTGACTTCGGGCCGTACCCGAGCGGGACACCGCCCGGGGGCAGCCTTTAAATAGCGCCGCCCCGAGCCGCCCCAGCCCATCAGCCCCGCCTCGATCCGCGCACGCCGCCGGAGCCGCCGCCGCCGACGATCCCGCCGCCCGAGGTTCGTCGCGCCTCGTTTTCTGTGCCGAAAAAAGAGAGAAAAAAATTTTCAGCGTTCATCGTTTTTCTTTTTCTCGGATTAAATCCGCGATTTTTCTGATCGCGATTCCTGATCCGATTTTCGTTTTAGTTTAACTTTTCGCTCGTTTATCGAAATCAAGCGATTCAAGCGCCTAGGGATTCGTCTAGAAACCCTCTATCCGTTTAACCAACTTAAACAAGTTTTTGTTACTGTAAAATTTGCCCTAGACCCAGATTACTAGAACGAAATTGTTTTCTTTCGCCGTTTGTCTTTCGTTGTTTCGTTCGATTTGATTCTTTTTGCCAACCGGAGTTCTTAAGTTGAACTTTCTGGTTAGATCTCTTATTTGAGTTTTACCTATGCATTAGATGAGTACTTATTGTATGCTTGTTTGTTTGTCTGCGATAGAATACCCGGAGTGCGTCGCCTGTTACTTCGAATCGTTAGGTTTCGCGGATCATCAGCAAGGCAAGTAACACTTTGATCATACCTTTTCTACCACCCAGTTTTATTGCATTAGATCAATCCTCACACATTGCATGGTTAGGATATAATTAAATTGTGGGATGGGAAGTAGATGAGGTAGTACCTATTACCTATTTATTATCAAACCTTTGGGAGTTACTTCTACGTTTGCTTATTATGCCATGCTATGCTAGTAGACGTGGATTGGGTGAGTGATATCCATGACAGATGTGAGTTTGTTAATTAATGGTTTATCTAAGGTGGCAACTTAAACACACATCTGGGTGGATTGAGGCACCTGGGTATTCCAGGACTTGCCTGTTTTCTTTTGGACCGCCACCCAGGCTCAAAGGGATCATGAGACTATTCATACTAGAAACTTCCGTGTGCAGCCACAAGCTATTATGGGCTCTAGCATAGTTGACTAAGTCGTGCGAACTCTTACAGTGGTAGACTAGCTGATGTAGGGGATGTACGTGGTACGGTCTACCCGATCGTAAGGTGCTAGCGCTTCTGAAAGACTATGTCTCGGTCATTGTCGGGTGGTAGGTGCGACATATGCCAACGGGTGGCTTATCATTGTGGGAGCCAGTAAGACGTCGCCGGTGCCTGGAAACGGGATGAGGCGAAGACATGCATGCCGGCGAATCTTACCCAGCTTCGGGGCTCTCCGTGGAGATAACACCCCTACTGCTGCTCTGCGGGGTCTCCGCATGATCTCTCGATGGACAAGTAGCTACACAATGCTCCTTGAGCTGTTCGGTGGGAGGAGGAAGAAGGGCACGGCTAGCTTGCTTCTTCTCCTTGTGTGGTGTCTAAAACTAGCTGTGGGTCGAACCCTTTGCATGGGTGCCCCGGGGGGTTTATATAGGCCTACCCCCCGGGGGTACAATGGTAATCCGACCGGGCGCGGGGCCCAGCCGTCTGTGACTGTGCTCGCTGGCTTCTGCGTCGGCTGCTAGGGCCCGCCAACTGGTGGGCCCTGCCGGCTGCTGGCCCCTTGGTCGACAGGCAGGCCCCACCATCCAGGACCTGGTCGGTGGCTGGTTACTGTTGCTCCATCTTGGTGACGTGGGCTTCGTCGTGGTAGGCGCGGCTATAGTGCCGCCACCCGTCGGGCGATCGCTGTAGCCTCACCGCGTCTTGTCTCCTTAATGGGGCATCTCCTTCGAGAGAGGCGGCAAGCCGGCTATGGGGAGCTGGCTCTGTCTTGGGCCGACTAGGGGGAGGCGTGGCCGCCTTCGGGTGTCTCTCTGCCCGAAGGGGCCCACCGTCTGTGGCCCGCGCTGGTGGCCTGTCGGGGGTGACATCAGGGTCAACATGGCAACAGTGCCGCGCCGGACGGGTCATGCCCACTCCATACGGCGCACTGTGCCAGGCGTGCTCCGGGATTCGTGGGTGGCAGGCTTCACTGTAGCCACGCCCCGTCACATCGCCGCTAGGTGGATGCAAACTTTGAGGGTACGGTCTCGACCGCTTTATGGGAGCCGACTTCTTGGAGTCGGCCTTCTCGCGGCCGGCTTCTCTAAGTCGGCCCTTCCGTGGCTTTCTTCATGAGGGTTAAAGTCGGGCCGCCTTCCTAAAGCCGGCCTGGGTGACAGCCAGCAAGGGGAAGGCGGCCCCATGTCTTGGATTCTTGAGAGCCGGACGGGCTCGTAATTTTTTCAGAAGGGCCAGGGGAAGCCGGCTAGGTTACCCATGGCTATTTACTCCGACAGTAGTCCCCGAAGCTGATCGAGCTTCGAGGCGGACAAAGGGACGAGAAGCTTGGTCAGCTTCCTATGCTGAAGAGCCGGCTTTGCGGGTGTATGCCGATTTCGGGGAGCCCTGCGTCTGGCGGCGGGAAAGTGGTCGACCCGCGTGCTGACCACGGGCCCTCCCGCGGGCCACGTGGCAGCGAGACTCTGCCAGCGCGCGCGCGACGGGATGCCGCCGCAGGCCCGGGCCCGCCACTCCTAGGCCTCGGCCCGAACACTGATCCTCTGCGGCCCAGGTGGATCGCTCACCTTCTCGTGGCGATTTTATTTCGCCGTTAAGGCGCAATAAGCGCGGGACGTGGGGGAGTGGGCACAATCGATCCTCACGTTTCCCCACGCCGCGCCTCCTCGGCTCCGCCACACGAGCCTATAAGTAGGGGGGAGGAGGGGGAGCGACAGAGGTTCGCACGCTCTCTCTCGCTCCGCCCCTTCTCGCCCTCCTTTCTTCCTCTCGTTGCCGCCGCAGCCTCCCGTCTCAGCGCCGCCGCGCCGCCACATCGTCTTGCTCCCATGGCGCTGTCGAGCTCGTGGGACGGCTCCAACGTCCATGAGGACCACGTTGAGTTCCTCCGCCAGACTCGGCGCCTGCCCGACGCCAACCTTGTGCGGGTCCGCCTGGCGCCGAAGACGGAGATTTCGCCGGCACCGGAGGAGGGCGAGCGGGTCGTCTTCCGCTCGCACTTCCTGCGCAGCTTTGGCCTTCCGGCGAGCGGATTCCTGCGCTCCTTCCTCGAGTTTTACAACCTTCAGCCGCATCACCTCACGCCCAATGCGGTGATGCTGCTGTCGGCCTTCGTCTCCCTCTGCGAAGGTTTCTTGGGGCTGCTCCCCACGCTGGAGCTCTGGGGGGAATTCTTCCAGAGCAAACTCGGCACCGTCGTCGCAGGCGTGCCCGCCCCCTGCGGGGCCTTCATCGCCATGAGGAGGGCGGGCGAGAACAACCCGTTCCCACCCATCCCCCTGATCCAGTCGGTGAAGATCTGGCAGAAGTCGTACTTCTACGTGAAGAACATCGCCGAGCAAGGAGACGATGTCAACCTGCCGGCTTACGTAGCCGGCCCGCCGGCTGGGAGGCAGCCCTCATGGAGTTTTTGGTCCCGGTCACTGTCTCAGGCCGGGAACGCTGCCGTCTCCCGGCTTCGGGTGATGATCCAGTCGGAAGGCCTGAGCGGGGCCGACTTGGTGGCCGCCTTCGTGGAGCGCCGGATATCTCCTCTCCAAAGCCGGCCCCACATGATGTGTCAGATGAGCGGCCGCTTCGACCGAAGCCGGCTGAGCACCAGGGAGATGCCTCAGGCGGAGGTATCGTATATGGTAAATTATATCTCCAATTGCAAGCTCGCCGAGGACTGGCGATACGGCAAGGCGCCGTATTCTCGTGCCAACCCTCCGCCCGTGGTAAGCTTTCCTCTCTTTCTTCTTTTCGTTGGTAGCCGGCTTTATGATGGCCGGCTTTTGATTGGTCGGTTCTTCTTAGCATTACCCCCTTCTCCCGCCGACGACCGGGACAGCGGGGATAGAACGCCAGTACGCCCCCGACCGCATGGCGGACGACGTCGACGACCCGGATTTGGGGGCGGCCGCCATGGAAGACGCCGTCGTGGGGGACGACGCCGAGCCTGGAGGCACAAGGCTCTCCGCCAGCTTCGAGGACTGGTCGGATGACGCCGAAGCCGAAGTCGCCCCGCGTCGCCAGCCGGTGGCCGACCATCAAGGCGCGGGCTCGTCCACCGTGCCGGCTGCCAGCGGCGGCGCACAGAAGCGCCGGGCCGCGTCAATCCTCTTCGGCAGTCGGCCGAAGAAGTCCAAAACCTCCACCGCGGCGACCAACGGAGACGAGGCGGCCGCGAAAGCGGCCCGCTTCCGCAAGGCAGTGAAGCAACCTCAGGCGGTCTCAGCGTAAGTCGTTGACTGCCTTGTCGCATGCTTTTCATCGTTCTCTCTTGTTCGAACATTCTTCTTAACCTTTTCCCGCTTGCTGGACAGGGCGCCGCTTTCCCTTGAGCGGGGTCCGGGCGGCTCTGTAGTTGGGCCGACTGGAGGGTCTTCGAACTCCCGCCGCGTGGACCCCCGCGCCGACCTCAGGGAGGCCACGGAGCGGAATGCCCGTGAGGCGCAGGAGGAGCGTGAGGCGGCGAAGAAAGCGGCCGCCCAGGCGGCGAGGGAGCAGGCCGACGCGGCAGCCAAGGCTCAGGCGGAGGCGGCGACCGCGGAAACGGGGGCGAAGGGTTCGTGTAACCAGCCCCCGCTGCTCGCCATTCCCCTCCGAGCCGTGGCCCCCGACACCCCATTGCCCCTGGCGGAGGAAATCGTCCAAGACCCTCCGATGATGGAGAGGAGGGAGGACCCCGTGGCCTTCGCGGGGAGAGCGCCGCCGGCAGCGCCAACCGGAGCGGGCCAAGGCGGCCAATCGTCAGCGGCGCTAGAGGAGCCGGCCGGGGGTGAGCCGAAGGACGGAGCCGGCCTCGAGGTGGAGCCGGTGACGCGTCGGCGCGTAGGGGGAGGCGCCGCTCCACCAGTCGCGCCGAGTTGCGGGCGCCGGTCAGTCGGCGGAGGCTCTCGAGACGGCCAGCACCGCCACGTCCGAGTGGACTCCCAGCGGGGGGACTGGCGAGCTGAATGTGGCGGCTCAAGAGGTCCGGAGCCGGCTTCAAGCTCAGGCCGCCCTGCTGCAGCAGTACACCCAGGAGTTCTTGTCGACGCGGGCCGCCATCCGGGTGAGTCTTTCATTCTTGGCCGCTTTGGTCTCTTGATTTCTTCCGTGGGGGAGCGTCAGCGCACCCACTGGGTGTAGTCCCTGAGATTCGGGCCGACTGCTGCGCAGTCGGGTCGGATCTTTCTTGACGACTACCTTATTTTTGCTTCCTGTCTAAACCTCCAGGAATATCATAACTCCCGTGCTGCTGCCTTCAACTCCCAGGCTCGGGAGTTGGGTCGGAGGACCGACGACCTGGCCGACAGCCGAAGTAAGTATCTTGTCTGTCTCCTGTGGGGGCGCGTCAGCGCACCCACTGGGTGTAGTCCCCGAGATTCGGGCCGACTGCTGAGCAGTCGGGTCGGATCTTCCTTGACGACTTTTTCCTTATTGGTTTTTCTTTTTCTTTGTCTTCAGGGGCCAACGCCGACTTGAGGAAGGAGCTCGGCGAAGCGCAGGCCGCCCTTCATACCAAGGATGCTGAGTACGCTGCCTTGGTCCAGGACCGTGATCGCCTGGCCAAGAAGCTGGCTGACCAGGAGGCGAGCCACAAGGCGGCCCTGCAGATAGCGCAGGATGGCGAGGCTGCCCTGAAGGCAGAGTTTGAGACCGAGGCGGCGAGCTGGACTGAGACCCGGCGAGCGCTAGATGAAGGCTTCGGCCGCATCGAGGACTTGATCGACGGTAAGCCGTCTTCCTCGCTCCTCTCCTGCCCCTTGCCGCCTGGGTTTTTGGCTTGACTTGTGCTGCTGCCTATTTTCTTGTGCAGACTACTTTCTCGGCTACTCCGCCTTCGCCGCCCAAACCATCGAGGCCCATCGCGAGGCGCGCCGTCAGGCGGGGGCCAACATCGCGCCGGACGCGAACCGGACGCTTGAGGAGCAGCTCTTGGCTGTCCAGGCGCGGCTGCAGCCGGCTCATCGGATGCTTCGCCGGCTCCAACGTGCCGGGGCGCAGGTGTTGGCCGCCCTCTGGCCCGGCGAGACGATCCCCTGCACCCCAAGCCGGACTGCCGACTGGCTGGAGGTCGCAGTCGGTCGCTTTGAGGCTTGGAAGGCGTCGGCGGCCCACCTCAGAGCCGGGCGGGTGTTGGAGTTCGTTCGGGCTTGGTACCCTGGGCTGAGCCTGGACCAGCTGCGCACTTGGCAGATGGAGGCCGACGCGGAGCTGGAGGAGGTGAGGCCGGCTATCGCCCAGCGTGCTTCAACGATCGCCGAGTGCACCGACATCAGCGTTTTTGCACCCGAAATCGATGATGACGGCGTTGCCCAGTCGGAGGAGTGGTTCGGGCTGAACCCGGCGGTAGGCGAGGACTCGACAGAGGAGATCGCCTCTAGCGACGAGGGCGAGGATGACGAAGAAGAGGACGGTGAAGACGTCGAGCCGGCTGGTGGAACAACCGGCCGACCTCAGGCCGACCGTGCCTCCAGCAACGAGGCGCGTGGAAGCGCGCCCTCTGCGGGAGGCGGTGATCAAGTCGAGGTTCGCCAGCCGGCCGCTCCTTCAGCCGGCACAACCGTCTCCGCCAACCAGCCCGGCTCGTCGGTCGCTCCGCCAGCTTGACCTACCGTTCTTATTTTTCCTGCTTGTTGTCTTTTGAACAATCTTTATTAAGCTTTCGCAGTTCCACCCACTGGGGGTGTATCCAAACTATGTTGAATGTTGGCCTCTTGGAGGTCTTTTATGTAAATATTATTGCGTGCATGTTTGGTTTCCATTCGCGTATGCTTTTTATCCTTGGGCTTTTTCCTTTGCCGCCTTCCCTCTTTGGGGAGGCAAGTACTCGAGCTTTCTTGGATTGAAGTGAAGTGAATGGAAACCGGCCGGCCGGCTACTCTGGTATTCGGTCGGTGGTAGGCGGCAAACCGGCTTTCGTTATATTAGTCCGTTGGTCCCTGGCCATTTTTCGTGTGGGCGCCCGTTCCTGCTCTTAGCTCTTGCCAGCCGGATAGCCGGTTCTTCGAACTACGACTTTTGGCAAGAGAAGGCTTGGGAGCCGGCACATTACTTGTCTGACTACGGGTAGGACTTCTAATATAACTCCAGGCGGCCAGTCCCCGGGCCGAGTAGTCGAACCCGGTGCCGGACGGAAGAAGTAAATGAAATGACAAGGTCATAAGCATGATACTTTTCATTCATAGATAAGAGATGGCAGTCCCCGAGCTCTCCTCGGGGGGCCTATTGTCTCGTATTTAATACAAAAGTTAGCGTGATACATACTACATTTCAACTGTAAAATCTTCGAAGGAGGTTGGCGTTCCATGGTCGTTCCGACTCCTTGCCGGAGTCATCTCTCTTTCGTGCCTTCGGCTTCTGCGCGTCGATCAGGTAGTAGGAGTCGTTGCCTAAGGCTCTGCTGATGACGAAGGGGCCTTCCCAAGGGGCCAAGAGCTTGTGCTGGCCGGCTGTTCGCTGGATCAGCCGGAGCACAAGATCGCCCTCTTGGAACCCCTGCTGGTAGATGGTAGACCGGCTGAGGGCTAACAGCCGGCCTTCTTCCAGCAGGTCGACACCGTCTTCTCGTGCTTCCTTGGCCTCCGCCTCCGTGTACATGGTTACTCAAGGCGAGTCAAACTCGATGTCAGTTGGGATGACCGCCTCGGCACCATACACAAGGAAGAAAGGGGTGAAGCCGGTTGACTTGTTTGGTGTAGTGCGCAAACTCCAAAGGACAGCCGGCAGCTCATCGAGCCAACAGCCGGTTGAACGCTCCAGAGGTACAACCAGTCGGGGCTTGATGCCGGAGAGGATGAGGCTGTTGGCTCGCTCGACCTGGCCGTTTGACTGCGGGTGGGCGACGGACGCTAAGTCCAGCCGAATACCTTGGGCTGCGCAGAAACGTGCCAAGGCTCCTTTGGCAAAATTTGTGCCATTGTCGGTGATGATGCTGTGTGGCACGCCGTACCGAGTTGTTATGTCTACGATGAATGTCATAGCAGTCGGCCCATTCAGCTTCTTGATCGGCTTTGCCTCAATCCACTTGGTGAATTTGTCCACGGCGACGAGCAAATGCGTCATGCCGCCGCGCGCCGTCTTGAATGGGCCCACCATATCCAGTCCCCAAACGGCGAAGGGCCGGGTGAGGGGAATGGTCTTGAGTGCCGAAGCCGGCATGTGTTGCTTGGAGCTGAAGAGTTGGCACCCTTTGCAATATTTAACTAATTCTTTGGTGTCATCCAAAGCAGTCGGCCAGAAGAAACCATGGCGGAAAGCTTTGGCGACGAGTGATCTTGAAGCCGTATGGTGGCCGCATTCTCCTTGGTGAATGTCTCTGAGGATTGCAATGCCCTTCTCTTGCTCAACGCACCGTTGGAGGACTCCGGTGACACTGCGCTTGATGAGATCTCTGTTGACGATTGTGTATGCTCCGGCTCGATGTTGGACTTGTCTTGCCTCTGCTCCGTCAGCCGGCAGATCTTGGTTTACTAGGAAGTTTAGGATGGACTGAGCCCATGACGGAGCCACGACTTCTCCTACTGCCAATGTGGCTACAGCCACCAGGCTGGGCGGGCCGGGTGGTGAAATGCTGGAGTCGGCCGCCGGCTGTTGTGCTGGTGCAGTCCCCAGGCCGGCTAGTGCAGTCCCCGAGCCGGTTGCCGAAGTCCCCGGGCCGACTACTTGGTTCTTCGAGCCGGACCCGGCCGCGTCGGGGTCAGGTGGTACGAAGATGGAATTGGACTCTGGAGACGTCTTGATAGACGGCTTGAGGAGGCGTTGTAGAGCGACGCCCGTTGGTATTGCTTGCCGAGTGGAGCCTATTCGAGCCAGGGCATCGGCTGGCTCGTTGTCAGCTCGCGGTACGTGGAGGAACTCGCATCCTTCAAAGTATCCGCTGAGTTGTTGAACCAGGAAGCGGTAGCTCGCCATATTTGCGTCCTTGGCATCCCAGTCGCCGGATGATTGCTGGACCACCAAGTCCGAGTCGCCATAACATAGGATCCGGCGAATGCCGAGTTCCTTGGCAAGCCGGAGCCCGTGTATGAGCGCTTCGTACTCGGCCACGTTGTTGGAGGCGGCAAAGTGAATTTTCAGCGTGTATCTGAGCTTGTCGCCTTTGGGAGAGGTAAGGACGACGCCGGCTCCCAAGCCGGTGCGCATCTTGGACCCGTCAAAGTGCATGCGCCAATGGGTGGAGTCGGGAGCCGGCGGCAGGTACTGGGTCTCGGCCCAGTCGATGAGGAAGTCGGCCAGTGCTTGGGACTTGATGGCGGTGCGGGGCTGGTAGAAGATTGTGTAAGGGGCCAGCTCGATGGCCCATTTCGCCACCCGGCCGGATGCGTCCCGGCTGCCTATGATCTCGGCCAGTGGGGCGGTGCATATGACCGTGACGGGGTGCTCTTGAAAATAGGGCTTCAGCTTCTTGGCGGTGAAGTACACGCCGTAACACATCTTCTGGTAGTGCGGGTAGTTCTGCTTTGAAGCGGACAGCACCTCGCTCAAATAATACACCGGCCTCTGGACCGGCTGGGCTCGGCCTTCTTCTGGGCGTTGGACTACGATGACGGTCTGACCACCCGGCTGGTTGCGGCAATGTAAAGGAGCATGGGCTCTTTCTCAGTCGGCGCCGCTAGGACAGGCGGCGTGGCCAGCATCTTCTTCAGCTCGTGAAAAGCTTGGTCGGCCTGGTCGTTCCACTCGAAGTGGGTGCTCTTCTTCATGAGGCGGTAGTGGTGGACAGCTTTCTCTCTGAGCCGGCTGATGAAGCGGTTCAAGGAGGCCAAGCATCCGGTGAACTTTTGGATGTCTCGAAGCTTGGTGGGGATCGCCATTCTCTCGATGGCCTTGATCTTCACCGGGTTGCATTCTATACCGCGTTCGGAGACCAGGAAACCAAGGAGCTGGCCGGCTGGCACTCCGAACACGCATTTCTCGAGGTTGAGCTTGATTTGGAACCGGCATAGGTTCTCAAATGTTTCTTTGAGGTCTTCCAGCAGGGTGCCGCGCTTCTCCGTCTTCACCACAATGTCGTCCACATAGACGTGAGCGTTTCTGCTGAGTTGCTTGAGGAGGCACTTCTGCATGCAACGCTGAAAAGTGGCACCGGCATTTCTCAAGCCGAATGTCATAGTCAGGTAGCAGAAGGCTCCAAATGGCGTGATGAAGGCGGTATGCAGGCGGTCGTCCGGATCTAGCTTTATCTGGTGATATCCTGAGTAAGCATCCAAGAAACTCAACAGCTCGCATCCGGCCGTGGAGTCTATCACTTGGTCAATCCTCGGCAGGGCAAAGGGATATTTGGGGCAGGCCTTGCTGAGGCTCGTGTAGTCTATACACATGCGCCACTTGTTGTTCTTCTTTAACACGAGGACCGGGTTGGCAAGCCACTCTGGAAAAAACACCTCCATAATGAAGCCGGCTGCCAGAAGCCGGGCTATCTCCTCCCCTACAATCCTTCTCTTTTCCTCTGAAAGTCGGCGGAGGGGCTGCTTGACTGGTTTCGCGTCTTTTCGGACGTTTAGCTTGTGCTCGGCGAATTCCTTCGGAACACCCGGCATGTCCTTGGGGGACCATGCAAAGATGTCCCGATTCTCACGGAGGAAATCGGCGAGCTCGCCTTCCTATTTGCTGTTCAGGCTTGCCCTGATGACGACAAACCTCTCGGGGTGCTCGGGGTCAAGGGGTATTTTCTTGGTTTCTCTGGCCGGCTGGAAAGATCCTTGGGCATCATACTCCTTGGGGTCGGGGGACTGGTTTGGCTGCTTGCTGGCCAAGGCCACGACCCGGTCCAACATCTTCTTCTCTTCGGCAATCACAAGGGACTCGGCCAGCCGGCTGCTGGCGGCGGCGCACTCGGAAGACTTCTTGTAATCGCCGGCTACGGTGATGACGCCTTTGGTGCTTGGTATCTTCATCTTGAGGTATGCATAGTGGGGAACTGCCATGAATCTGGCCAAGGCGGGTCGGCCAAGCAACGCGTGGTAGGGGCTCTCCAGGTCCACCACTTCAAACCAGATTGCTTCCCGGCGGAAATGCTCCTTGTCCCCAAAGAGTACATCAATCTTGATCTTGCCAATGGGGGCGCAGGATAAGCCGGGTACGATGCCATGAAACACCGTCCGAGTCGGCATGAGCTGCTTCGTCGTGACATTTAGCTTCTCCAGGGTGTGACAGTACAGGATGTTGATGCTGCTCCCGCCGTCTATCAGCACGCGGGACAAGCGGGCAGCGCGTCTGTCCGTCGCGAGGGTGGCTTCCAGGACCAACGCATAAGAGCCGGGAGACGGCATCACTTCTGGATGGTCAGTCCGGCTCCAGCTGATGGGCTTTTCTGACCAATGCATGTGTCCGGCGGGGTTGGTAGCGACCACGCTGACTTCCTGGTGCTCTCGGCATTTGACGTGCCGGTCTTCGAGCTGGCTTGTAAAGACGATGTAGGTTGCTTGCTCTTCAGGGAATTCGTCATGCATGGCTCCGACTGCGGGCCGAGCGGCCGGAGGCGGCGGGCCGGCAGGCGGAGGCGGCACGAGCCCATCTCCTTTAGAGATTCGGGTGAGCCAATGGCACTTCCGGGTTGTGTGGTTGGACGGCTTTGCGCCGCTATGGAATTCGCACAGGGCATCGAGAGTTTGCTCGTAGGAGAAGGCCGGCTGCCAAGCCGGCCGGCCGCCCTTGGGCTTCTTGGGCGCAGGTCGCCCTTCAGGCAGCGCATCTTCGATCGTGGCCACCTGCCGACTGGCGGAAGGCGGCGCAGGGCCCTTGCGCTTGTGGTCGTTCGAGTGTGGGCGTCGGCCGGAGTCCCCAGCCGGCGTCTTGGGCGCCGGGTTGAGTACTTTTCTGGACGCGTCTACCTGAAGCTCGGTCTTCATCGAGGACTCGGCGGTGGCGTACTTGTCCGCTATGTCCAGAAGCTCGTCGAGGGTAGTCGGCTTGTCGCGAGGAGCTTGTGCTTGACGAGGGTGCCTTCTCGGCATCCGGCTGTGAAGTATTCGATGGCTTGCACCTCGTGCACCCCCTCGCAAGAATTGCGGAGCTCGGCCAACGCGTGAGGTAGTCGCGAGTGGACTCGGCGGGGCCTTGTACGCACAAGGAGAGCTGTCTGGGCTTGGGAGCCCGCTTGTAGGTGCTGGTGAAGTTGCGGATGAAAGCTTCGGTGAAATCTAGCCAGCTGTTGATGCTGAGAGGCTTGAGGGTGTTGAGCCAGGTCCGTGCCGTGCCTTGCAGCATGAGGGGCACGTACTTCACGGCAACGCGCCGGTTGCCATTGGCTATGCTGACCGCCGTGGAGTAGTCGATCAACCAATCTTCTGGCTTCACGGAGCCGTTGTACTTGGACGTGTCTCTTGGGAGCGAGAACCCTTTGGGGAAAGGCTCGTCACGGATGCGGGGGCCGAAACAGGGCGGGCCGACATCGTCTTCTTCTTCCAGTGCCAGGGATCGCGCCAGGCAGTCGATCCGATGGCGGGCGTCGTTCTCGCCGACTCCTTCGCGGCGACCTAGTCGGCCGCTGAGAGTCGGGTGCGCCACTGGCGGCGGGGTGGGATATCTCTCTCCACGGGGTCGAGGCGGAGGCGGGTTGCCCTGCCATTCCATGGCTCGGTGATGGCCGTCCGCGTCTCGCTCGATGGAGATCCGGGTCCGGCTTCGGCTGGCCGCCGGCTCTTTCTCGCGCCGCGCGCGGGCATTGCTCGTAGTCGGTGTCCGGGACGTCGCGCCGTGATCTCGGCGCGGGGGAGGGCTTCCCGCGCGGGCGTCGGCTTCGTGCCGCCGTGCGGCGGCGTCAATCAGTTGCTGGATGCGCCGGGTCATGTGGGGGAGGTCCTCGGCCTCCAAGCCGTCCAACTCGTCTACGGCCGCCTGGGCGGCACGCAAGTTCTCGAGCGGAGTGGCATAGACCGGGCGGTCGACTCCCAGCGTGTCGGCGATGACGGCGCCACGTCGCTTGACAATGCCGGCCCGGCTCGGCCCGCCCGGGGCCGGCGTGCCGAAGGCGGTGCAGTCAGCTTCGCACTGGTAGGCCTCTGTGAGGCGTCTCATGGAAGCCAGCCTCCGGCCCTCTGCAAGGAGGGCGAGGCGGCGTGCCTCCAGTGCTTCGTTGTCGGCATTAGCCGGGAGGGGGGTGGACAAGTCGTGGGCTGCCGCGTGCGGGGCGTCGTGGGCGCTCTCGTCGGCCGCGCCGCCGTGGCCGACGACCATCACTTCGGCGGTGACAGTATCGCAGCCGTCGGTCCGAGGAAGCGGGTCGTTGTAGATCGCGACGTTGGTGGGGAAGGTGTCGAACGAGGCCGTGTCGGAGTCGACAGGCATCGGATCGGTGGAGCCGACCGACTCCAAGTCCACAGCGGGCTCGCTGGAGACATGGAGCTGGCCGAGGAGGTTGGCGAGGTGGTCGGTGCCCGCGTCGGAGGCGAGCTCGTCGGAGATGAGGGTTTCGTCGAGGAGATCGGCGAGGCTGCTCGCCGTGCAGATGCTGGTGACGCCTTGCAGCGCGTCGTGGCAAGCGCCATCGGGGGTACCGGGCTAGCTACGCTCGCTGGGGAGGAAGAGGGTTCCCGTCCAGAACAGGTCTATGGACGACGATGCACCTGGCCCCACGGTGGGCGCCAAATGTCGGGTGGTAGGTGCGACATATGCCAACGGGTGGCTTATCATTGTGGGAGCCAGTAAGACGTCGCCGGTGCCTGGAAATGGGATGAGGCGAAGACATGCACGCCGGCGAATCTTACCCAGCTTCGGGGCTCTCCGTGGAGATAACACCCCTACTGCTGCTCTGCGGGGTCTCCGCATGATCTCTCGATGGACAAGTAGCTACACAATGCTCCTTGAGCTGTTCGGTGGGAGGAGGAAGAAGGGCACGGCTAGCTTGCTTCTTCTCCTTGTGTGGTGTCTAAAACTAGCTAAGGGTCGAACCCTTTGCATGGGTGCCCCGGGGGGTTTATATAGGCCTACCCCCCGGGGGTACAATGGTAATCCGACCGGGCGCGGGGCCCAGCCGTCTGTGACTGCGCTCGCCGGCTTCTGCGCCGGCTGCTGGGGCCCACCGACTGGTGGGCCCCGCTGGCTGCCGGCCCCTTGGTCGACAGGCAGGCCCCATCGTCCAGGACCTGGTCGGTGGCTGGTTACTGTTGCTCCATCTTGGTGACATGGGCTTCGTCGTGGTAGGCGCAGCTACAGTGCCGTCGCCCGTCGGGCGATCGCTATAGCCTCACCGTGTCTTGTCTCCTTAATGGGGTGTCTCCTTCGAGGGAGGCGGCAAGCCGGCTGTGGGGAGCCGGCTCTGTCTTGGGCCGACTGGGGGGAGGCGTGGCCGCCTTCGGGTGTCGCTTTGCCCGAAGGGGCCCACCGTCTATGGGCCGCGCTGGCGGCCCGTCGGGGGTGACATCAGGGTCAACATGGCAACAGTGCCGCGCCGGACGGGTCATGCCCACTCCGTACGGCGCACTGTGCTAGGCGTGCTCCGGGATTCGGGGTTGGCAGGCTTCACTGTAGCCACGCCCCGTCACATCACCGCTAGGTGGATGCAGGCTTCTTGGAGTCGACCTTCTCGCGGCCGGCTTCTCGAAGTCGGCCCTCCCGTGGCTTTCTTCATGAGGGTTAAAGTCGGGCCGCCTTCCTAAAGCCGGCCTGGGTGACAGCCAGCAAGGGGAAGGCGGCCCCATGTCTTGGATTCTTGAGAGCCGGACGGTCTCGTAATTTTTTCAGAAGGGCCAGGGGAAGCCGGCTAGGTTACCCATGGCTATTTACTCCGACAGTCATCCATCTTCTCAAACACCGTGTAGTGCGAGAAACCAAACGGAGGCGATCGAGTCTTGTGGGAAAAAGTGCGCAAACCTCTGCAGAGTGTAATAAACTAATCATGGTTAGCCGTGTCCCCGGTTATGGACATCTTGAGTATCTAGTACTTGGATTATCATGTGAATCTCAACATGTTACTCTAAATTAATTTTGTTGGGTTATGTTTAATGAAGATGCTTAATTGGGATTGAGAATGTTGTCAACCATTCTCAACGTTTAACAACCACCATGATAGTAATTAAATTTTATTCCTTTGAAGTAGGGAAAAATTATCTTTACGCAAAATTGTAACCATAGAGCTTTCCACCAGCCAAATATGCATATAGTATAGCTGTTTCATTCCATTACCCTCTATGTGTTACCTTGCCAGCATATTCCATGTGCTGACCCGTTTTCGGGCTGCAACGTTAATGTTGCAGACTTTTCAGACGACGATTAAGGAGTTTTTAGGTCGTGGTCCTATACTCAGTGATGCCGTTGGAGTTGATGGACTCACTTATTTTCCAAGCCTTCCGCTGTTATCGTTATTAGATGGCCTTAAGCCATATTTATTGTAATAAGTTCTCTTTTGAGACACTCGATGTAATAAGTGTGTGATTTCTACTCTGCTATAAATCCTTCGAGTACTGTGTGGTGTCAGCATTACTGATCCAGGGATGACACCGGAGCACAGAGATCAGACTGTTTGAGGTCTGGTCTCTATAGAGAGGAATTTGGGTGAAAAAGTTATCGTGCAAAAAGATAGTTTGTTAAAGAAACTATGTATAATTCAAGATGAGAAGAAATTGCCACTCGTCTGCGCGTGTTGAGCCCCTTGTAACTACAAATAGGGGTGTGATCATTTATTCGGTATAAGTAGCGGCTCCGGACTCGATTAGTTGTATATGAGGTCTTGGCGACCTATTGGATGCTTTCGCTTGTCCGGGCGCCTTTAGTGTGCGGCTGCCAAGGCAGCCTCACTCTCTTCGGCGCGCAGAGATCGCTTGATATTTCCGTGCACTGTAATGATGCCACGTGGACCAGGCATCTTAAGTGTGAGGGAGGCGTAGTGTGGTATTGCATTAAAGCGAGCGAAAGCTTCCCGTCCGAGCAGTGCTTGATAGCCACTTTGAAACGGAGCGATGTGGGAAGTTAAATGCTCGCGACGGAAGTTATCGGGGGGGGGGTGAATATAACTTGTAGTAGGAGGGAGCCCGTACAACGAGTCCCTGGGCCTGGTGTTACTCCTTTAAAGGTAGTATTGCTATGGCGAATTTGTGTTGGGTCTAACCCCATCCCGCGGATTGTATTCTGATATATTAGGTTTAGGCTACTGCCGCCGTCCATCAAGACTCTTGTGAAGTATATCCGCCAATTACTGGGTCTAATACCAGGGCAGCCCATCCTGTGTGTCGGATACTTGCTGAGTAATCGCGATGGTCGAAAGTGATCGGTTGAGATGACCAGTGGCAGGACTTCGTGGTGACAGGCACTTGGGTATATTTTCCTGGGAGTGCCGCATTGTTTTTTTCCTTGATTAAGTGTAACACGTTTACTGTTTTGACTTGTGGTGGAAATTTCTTTTGTTCCCCTGTGTCTTGCTTGGGGGCTCGTCCTCGTCTTCACTTGGTGTATCCTCCCCCTTGTGTACGGCGTTGAGCTTGCCGGACTGCTTGAAGACCCAACATTCTCTGTGGGTATGATTAGCAGGTTTACTAGGGGTACTATGAATCTGACATACTTGGTCCAAAATTTTGTTGAGGCTGGACAATTCATCCCTGGTGCCTTTAGGGGGCAGCTTTTGACCTGGCCGAGAGCTTTTGAATCCAGCATTTACTGTTGTGCCCTTCGTGTTGTCTTCTTTATTCCGGCATTTGTTATTGCTATTGCGCCATGATTTCCCGTTTCCATCTCTAAATTCAGATGTACTGGGGTCGTTGGTGCCGCATCTGGCTAGCCAGCTGTCCTCACCCGCGCAAAAGCGAGTCATGAGGTTTGTTAATGCGGCCATCGTTCTCGGCTTATTTTGGCCGAGGTGTCTGGCGAGCCATTCGTCACGGACGCTATGCTTGAAAGCTGCCAAGGCTTCGGCGTCCAGACAGTCGACAATATGGTTCTTTTTACTAAGAAACCTGTTCCAAAGCTTTCGGGCTGACTCTCCGGGTTGTTCAGTTATATGACTCAAATCGTTCGCATCCGGAGGTCGGACATAAGTCCCTTGAAAATTTGCCTGAAAGTCGTCTTCGAGCTCTTCCCAACTTCCAATGGAGCTTTCGGGGAGGCCTTTGAGCCAGTGACGAGCTGGCCCTTTGAGCTTGAGGGGTAGGTACTTGATGGCGTGGAGATCATCTCCTCGAGCCATATGGATATGAAGGATGTAGTCCTCAATCCAGACCCCAGGGTCTGTTGTTCCGTCGTATGCCTCTATGTTTACGGGCTTGAATCCCTCTGGAAATTCGTGGTCCAGCACCTCATCGGTGAAACATAGGGGGTGTGCGGCACCCCTGTAGCTGGGTGTACCGCGTTGTTCGGATGTTTGTTGTGTTGCATTGTATGCTGGGGCGCGCTTGCGTGGTCCATAGATGGATCTTGTTGCGCTGTCCTTTGGGTGCGAGCCCTCGCATGGGTCGCGTATTGTATTGTGAGCGGCGTTGTATGCCGCTCTATGTTGGTAGAGGTGTCGTCTATCCGACCAGGTGGCTGCTTTGATATTTGGTTGTGGGGGTTCCGAGGCCTCCTCATCGAATTCGGGTAGCAGCTTTTGTTTGGGTAGCTCTTGGAGGGGCGATTGTTGTCGTACCTTGCTGCAGTGGTGAGTATTTTACTCCATCTGATTTGGAGTGTGTCTTGCGCGGCCTTGAGCCTTTGCTTCTGCTTTTTCAGACTCCTCGCGGTGGCAACAAGCCTTTTACGGGCAGTCTGCTGCTCTGGGTGTCTGTCCGGCGTTATGTCGTCCGGACCATTATCCTTGATAGGATTTGTTTGTTCGGTTTGATTATCCGGATTGCCGTTGTCTGGCAGCGGTTCACCCTGCTCCAGCGCTGGGTCTGTGTGATCGCTATTTCTGTCGAGGCGGGATTTGGGGCGGCGCTTGCGTCGCCGCTTTGACTGCTTTTCGAGGGAACAAGCCTTCGGTGCGTCCTTCCGCTCCTCGTCGTCATCTTTTGGTGCATCCACCATGTATACGTCATATGACGAGGTGGCGTTCTAAGGCCCAATAGGCGCTGGTTCTTCAACGTCTCCTTCATCGGTGTCCATATCGTCGATGTCTTCGGAGTCGAAGTCGAGCATGTCGGTTAAATCGTCGACAGTGGCTACAAAGTGGGTGGTGGGTGGGCTTTGAATTTCTTCATCATCCGCATCCCAATCTCGCTCACCGTAGTCCGGCCAGGGCTCTCCTGACAAACAGAGAGACTTTAGTGATTTTATAATATCGCCAAAGGGCGAGTCCTGAAAGATGTCTGCGGCAGTAAACTCCATGATCGGCGCCCAATCGGATTCGATCGGTAGAGGCGCGAATGGTTCGGAGTCCGGAGAGGAGTCCGGCTCCTTGGAATCATGAGTCTCGCGGAGTGCGGGGCTGGTATTCGGCTCGATCGCCATTAGGATCGCAGCCCCCGAGGCGGCGTCCAACCACCCATCCTCGGTCGGCGCGGTTGGCTCCGAATTAAGGGTCGAAGCCGCTGTGGGTGCGACCTTCAGGGCACTGTTCCAGATGGTCAAGTGAATTGGCCCGCAGTGCAAAGCCGCCGAAGAAAGAGATCTGTCCGGGGAGACAAGTTTCACCCTGGACCGCGTCACTATCGATGACCGTAGGAGCCATCAAGCCTGACGACGACGACATAGAGGAACTCTCAATGAAAGCACCAATGTCGGTGTTAAAACCGGCCTATCTCGGGTAGGGGGTCGTGAACTGTGCGTCTAGGCCGGATGGTAACGGGAGGCAAGGGACACGAATTTTTACCCAGGTTCGGGCCCTCTCGATGGAGGTAAACCCCTACGTCCTGCTTGATTAATATTGATGATATGGGTAGTACAAGAGTAGATCTACCACGAGATCGGAGAGGCTAAACCCTAGAAGCTAGCCTATGGTATGATTGTTGTTGTGTATGTTGTCCTACGGACTAAAACCCTCCGGTTTATATAGATACCGGAGAGGGTTAGGGTTACATAAAGTCGGTTACAATGGTAGGAGATCTACATATCCGTATCGCCAAGCTTGCCTTCCACGCCAAGGAAAGTCCCTTCCAGACACGGGACGAAGTCTTCAATCTTGTATCTTCATAGTCCAGGAGTCCAGCTGAAGGTATAGTCCGGCCATCCGGACACCCCCTAATCCAGGGCTCCCTTAACGATGGCGATGATTTCCCCCTCCCGGAGGGAAGTTTCCCCGGCAGAACAGCTCCGCTGAAGCCCTAGATTGGTTCCGTCAGGGTTCCGCCTTGTGGCGGCGGAGTTTCGTCCCGTGAGCTGGCTTATGATTTTTTTCCTCGACGAAAGACCTCATATAGCAGAAGATGGGCATCAGAGGGATACCAGGGGGCCCACGAGGCAGGGGGCGCGCCCCCCACCCTCGTGGCCAGGGTGTGGCCCCCGTCTAGAACTTTCTATGCTCAGTATTTTTTATTAATTGCAAAAAGGTCTTTCATGAAGTTTCAGGACTTTTGGAGCTGTGCAGAATAGGTCTCTAATATTTGCTCCTTATCCAGCCTAGAATCCCAGCTGTCGGCATTCTCCCTCTACATATAAACCTTGTAAAATAAGAGAGAATAGGCATAAGTATTGTGACATAATGTGTAATAACAGCCCATAATGCAATAAATATCGATATAAAAGCATGATGCAAAATGGACGTACCAGAGGTCTCCACGGACCTGCGCGAACTCGTGTACATGCCAGCGCCCGTGCCTGTAGCGCCCCTCCACCCACTGCCGCGCCAGTCCCCGTGCGTTTGGCTACACCCATCGCGCCCGTGCCCGCCCGCGCGCCCCCTCAATGGCATGGGACGCCACCATCGATCGCTACCTCTCAGCGCCTCCAGCTGTCGTCCTCCCACGCCCCGCCCGTCGATCGCGCGACGAAATGATGTTTGATTTACAAGTGAAGAACATTCTGTGCTGCATTGAAGACTTCAACAACAGCGTCCCGGAGGATGACAACGACGGCGCGGCACGTCACCTCTGCCGCCGCTGGAAATAGTTTTTTTCTTGGTTTTAATATTGTATCTCAATCATATGAATATAAAATTCATAATATGACTGAATGAAAGATATAGTTTGAGCGAACTTGTGTTTTTCTCTCTTAATGTACAGACTTATCAAACAATTTTCTTTTGAGAAAACGTCAATGGTTTTTAAATATAAAACATTCATCGCAAATGTTTTAGTTAGAACACCCGTATGCAAACCGACAGCTTCCCCAGGAAGCCAAGGGAAAATGTGTCAAGCAGGATTTGTGCAGCTCTTGATCGCAAACATTTTAGATAGAACACCCGTATGCAAAGTGAGAGCAGGATTTGTGCATCTCTTCAACGCAAATGGTTCTTTTGGATGACCCATGTGCAACCACTTACAAAAAATTTGGTAAGATTTGCATCTATCATATTGGGTGATAACCCACAAGTATAGGGGATCGCAACAGTTTTCGAGGGTAGAGTATTCAACCCAAATTTATAGATTCGACACAACGGGGGCCAAAGAATATTTGAAGGTATTAGCAGCTGAGCTATAAATTCAACCACACCTGGAGATTAATTATCTACAGCAAAGTGATCAGTAGGAAAGTGGTATGATAGTTTTGATAGTAGTGACAACAGCAATAGCAACAGTAACAATGATAGCAGTAATTTTGTAGCAAGTGTAACAGTAATGATAGCAGTAGTAACTTAGCAAGGACAATATAGGATAAATTTGTAGGCATTGGATCAGTGACTTGTTGGATGATATTCATCATGAGACAGTTATAACCTAGGGCGATACGGCACTAGCTCCAGTTCATCAATATAATGTGGGCATGTATTCCGTAAATAGTCATACGTGCTTATGGAAAGAACTTCCATGACATCTTTTGTCCTACCCTCTCGTGGCAGCGGAGTCCATATTGGAAACTAAGGGATATTATGGCCTCCTTTTAATAGAGAACCGGAACAAAGCATTAACACATGGTGAATACATGAGCTCCTCAAACTACGGTCATCACCAGGAGTGGTCCCGACTATTATCACTCCGGGATTGTCGGATCATAACACGTAGTAGGTGACTATAACTTGCAAGATCGGATCTAGAACATGGATATAATGGTGATAACATAATGGTTCAGATCTGAAATCATGGCACCCGGGCCCAAGGTGACAAGCATTAATCATGGCAAAGTCATAGCAACATCAATCTTAGAACATAGTGGATACCAGGGATCAAGCCCTAACAAAACTAACTCGATTACATGATGAATCTCATCCAACTCCTCACCGACCAGTGAACCTAAGAAGGAGTTACTCACTCCCCATGGGGAGCATCATGGAATTGGCAATGGAGAAGGGTTGGTGATGACAAAGAACGAAGATCCCCCTCTCTAGAGCCCCAAACGAACTCCAGATCTCGCCTCCCGATGAAGAACAGGAGGTGACAGCGGCTCCGTCTCATGGATCACGATAATTCTTTCTCCCTGATTTTTTTAGAAAAATAGGATTTTATAGCGTCGGTTTCAGGGTCTGCGGAGCCACCAGGTGGGGACAACCCACCTGGGCGCGCCAGGAGAGGGGCGCACCCTGGTGGGTTGTGCCCACCCAGGTGCCCCTCTCCGGTAGGTCTTGGCTCCAAAAAATTATTGTTTATTGTATAAAAAATCCTTGCAAAGTTTCATTCCATTCCGAGAACTTTTATTTCTGCACAAAACAACACCATGGTAGTTCTGCTGAAAACAACGTCGGTCCGGGGTTAGTTTCATTCAAATCATGCAAACTAGAGTCCAAAACAAGAGGAAAAGCGTTAGGAAAAGTAGATACGTTGGAGACATATCAACTCCCCGAAGCTTAAACCTTTGCTTGTCCTCAAGCAATTCAGTTGATAAACTGAAAGTGAAAGGGAAAAACTTTTACGAACTCTTTTGCTCTTGTTCGCATAAATAAGCTTAAATAGCTCCCAGGTTTTCAGCCAACATTATAACTAACCATGTCGACAATAACTCTTAAAGATTATATTAACTCATATCAATGACATAATCAGCTAGAGAGCAACAATAAGATATCTCAAATGGCAACATGTTGTCAAAACAACCATGATATAACATGACAATAGTGGTATCTCGCTAGCCCTTTCTGAGACCGCAAAACATAAATGGATAGCACCTCCAAAGTCCAAGCAGCGACTATACATTATAATTCATGGTAGAAAAGATCCAGTCATGATGCACCCAACATTAGCTACACACAATGCATAAGTCATGATAGTTGTGCTCTCAAGTTCTGGCGCTTGTTTTGGAAGGTGATGACACAACATAAAAGTAAATAGATAGTCCCTTCGCAGAGGTAAGCAGTGATTTGCGAAGGTGCCAGAGCTCAAGTTTGAAAATAGAGGTAAATGATATTTTGAGACATGCACCCTTCTTATTTACTTCACGACTATCAGTTATCAATATCTTCCAAGCTAAGCACGCTAGTGGCGGTGCCCCAGTGATAAAAGTAAAGGTTTTGACTCCATTGGGAGTTTTTGTTTGATTATTTTAGAGATTAACTATTTTTCTATTTGCAGTTTGGGACTGGGCATCCCTATTACCGCCCTTTTCTCGTGCGATGGTGAGTGAATAAACACTCGACCTGAGAATGACCCGCTTAGCATGGAAGATACCAATCACCTCTTGTCGTTCCATGAACGATCTAGGCACACACAAAGGATGTTTATTTAGAAGTTTTTAGAGGTGGCACATGCAAATTTACTTAGGACGGCAGGGTAATACCGCATGTAGGTAGGTATGGTGGACTCATCTGGAATAACTTTGGGTTCAAGGTTATTGATGTACAAGCAGAATTCCCTCTTAGTACAGGTAAAGGTTAGCAATTAGATTAAGAAGCGGCCAGCTAGAGAGCAACAACGGTTATAAACATGCATTATGCATAAGTAACATTGGGCACTAGCATGAGTAGGATATGAACACCATGAACATAAATATCATAGAGGCTATCTTGGTTTTGATTCAACTACATGCATGAACATGTGCCAAGTCAAGCCACTCGAACATTCAGAGGAGGATACCATATCATCATACTACATCACAATCATTTTAACGCAATGTTGATATCCAAGATAAATCGTTATCCACTCCCAGCTACTTATGCATGGCATGAGAAACTATAATCTCTAATTGTCATTGCAAACATGTTTAATCATAAATGGGCTGAGTCATGGATACTAGGTTAAACATATTTACACAAACAGAACAAGTCGAGTTCATCCCAGTTTCTCTCTGCCACAGCCAGTTCATCAAATATCATCATTATTGCCTTTCACTTGCACGACCGAACGACATGAAAATGATAATAGTGCAAGAATGCCATGGACTAAGCTGGAATCTGCAAACATTTTATTCAACAGGAGAAGACAAGGTAAAATGGGCTCTTTATTAGATCAACATTTATTCATATGAGAGCCACTCAACATTTTCATCGTGGTCTTCTCCTCGGTACGACTCAAATAAAAAGAAAAGAAATTCATAGAAACACACTGAAATATTTTTGGAGTTTTTGGTTTTTTGAACAAGCAAATAAAAAGGGAAAAGCAAAAACGAGAAAAACTATTGACACAGGAAAGCTCCCAACAAGAAAAAGAAGAAAAAGGAAATCTTTTTCGATTTTCTTTTTAATATTACTACTAAGCATGCATAGAAAGTAAACTAACTACAACTATTTTTTTGGTTTTTCTAAAGTTTTTCAAACACACAAGAAGAAAGCAAGAAAAATAAAATTTAAGCATGGATGATACAATGAAAAAGTGTGAACACCGACAGCTGGAATAAGTGGACGTAAATGTAATGTCGGTGAGAAACATGTACTCCCCCAAGCTTAGGCTTTTGGCCTAACTTGGTAATCAATCAGTAGCCTGGATAGTAGTTGGCGTGGTAGCTCATGGAAGCTCTCGGTGTGGATGCCTCAGCCTGCCGTGCTGCCTCTACTGCTGTGTTGTGAGCTCGGGCCTCGCTCTCAAGAACAAAATATCTTCCCTTGCTCTGATAGTCAAAAAGAGCAGGCACGGGCAAATATGTGTGCACAACAGATTTGTGGTTAAACAATAGATTGTAAGTGAAGTTATCAATCTTTCCTTTAAGGATCTTATGGTCTTTTAAGGTGTCAAAATCTAAATATTGCATGGGTAGGATAGGGTCAAAGGGTAAAGGTGAAACACCCGGCCCTCGTGCTAAACGCGTGGCATATATTCCACCATAGAAATAGCCACTGTTAGAGTTGTGATGAAGTCTGCGTGCAACAATTGCTCCAAGATTATAGTTCCTTTCATCGGTGAGTGCTGTGCATATGAGGCTCAAGTCTGGTGGACAAAGTGTGCTACAATCTTGCTTGCCTACTATACATTTCCCGTTAAATAATGCAAAGTACTGAATTGCGGGAAAATGAATGCTCTTTATTCTACCTTGTGTCACTCCCCTCGTCTCACCACAGCAAAGACTAGTTAAGAATGATTGGTTCTCAGCCCGTGGCGGTTCGTCAAGCGAACCCCGGAATGGGAGTTTGTAGTGGTAAGAAAAATTTTCTTGTGAGATGGTAAATGGATTATCATAAAGCATAAACGACACCCTAGACTCACAGGGATGGAATTTAAATCCTTTGACAAACGATTCAGTAATAATGTGGCGTTGTTCGCACTTATCTGAAATGTAGGGACCGAGACCGGCATTGTGAACATATTGCTCAAATTCCTCCTTAATGACCACATGCATCATATACTCATCGCAAGGCCATAAGCATGTTTTGGTGGCGACATCTCGTGTGGAACTTTCACTTGGTTCAACATTTGACCGGCGAGCGGAGCTTTCACTAGAAGATGCCCCCGAGGATCTCCTCCTCGAAGAAATCCTTCCAAATAGGTTCATCATGTTCGCGTACAATTTTCTGAAAATTTTTGGGTGACAAAAATTTGTCAACAAAACTTTATTAAATTGATAGCAACTACTCATAGGGATGCATAGAGGCCATAACAAGCATTCAAACTACTTAGAACACTAAGAATTCAACATGCAAGCTCATCTACAGCAGCACCAAGAGTAGCTAATTATTCAAAATATAAACCACTAAAACAAAAACTGAGTGGACAAATGGTGGATTCACATACCAAGCAACAATCGCCGAAACAGTTTCAAAAACGGACCTTCGAGCAAAGAGATCAAAATCCGCGGGCTTGAGAGCAAGAACACGAGAGAGAGAGAGAGAGAGAGCTATGGGGAATTTTTTCTGGAGGTAAGTGATGAAGTGGTGTAAAGAGATAAGTGAGGGGCCCACATGGGGACCACAACCCACCAGGGTGTGCTTGGGGTCCTGGCGCGCCCAGGTGGGTTGTGCCCACCTGGTGCACCTCCCTCTGATGTTATTTGCACCAAAAATTCATAAATATTCAGAAAAAATTGAATTAAATTTTTAGGGCATTCTGAGAACTTTTATTTTTGGGTCATTTTTTATTGCACGAGAAAATCAAAAAACAGACAAAACATGGCATTTTATTGTATTTAACTAATAAAATAGAAAACAAAAAGTAGGGATAGAAGGTAGTGCTTACTAAATTCATCAACTTCATACCGCTAAAAATGATCCATTAATAAGGTTGGTCAGGTCTTATTAACAACCACTTTCAATTAGCATGAAACCGAAGAACTTTCATAAATCACTAAGTTACGTCAATGGGGATATGAATGTCCCCAACAATAAGCATTTCATATTTATTTTTGACAGTAAGTAGAGGTATTGGAAAACTTCCAATAGTGATTGTCGGAGATTTTTCAATAACATTAATACCATTCACTTGGAATTGTTCCTTCGGAAAGTGCACCGTATGCTCATTACCATTGATATGAAAAGTGACCTTGCTTTTATTGCAATCAATAACAGCCCCTTCAGTATTCAAGAAGGGTCTACTAAGGATAATCGACATGTTGTCGTCCTCGAGCATCTCAAGTATAACAAAGTCAGTCAAAATAGTAACATTAGCAACAACAACGGGCACACACCATGCCACCCACCCACCCTCCCCACCCACGGCCTAGGTTTTCCGGCGATCTACACTTCTAGCCTGTGAATTGTGGATTTTCTCCGCTCATCTTTTCCGGCGTGTTTGGATCTACACGTCTATACCCATCTTCCATGGGTGGTTCGACATTGGATTTGGATTTCTCGTCGGGCTCCATCTTTGCTGATAAGGTTTTCTTTTCTTGTGGGAGATCTGTTCATCCCTCAGATGACACAAGCCATTTCATTATGGTTGTGTCCTTTAGCCGACATGATTTTCGTCTTAATGAGGATTCTGTGGCGGCTGCATTGGAATCAGCGATTGGAGGATCGGCCATTGATTTGTCGGTTCAGCTCATTAAAGGTAAGGCATTTTCTTTCATTGTCTCCTGCAAGCAAGTTGGTCTTTACATTCTCCAGTTGAGATCGTATGCATGCACGCATTTCAAATGTCATTTTCATCTTTGGGGGAATGGTGGTCCAAATTGGAATTGTGAGTTAGAGATCTGGAGAAAGGAATGTGACGCTGAGTGGATTCTGGTTAGTCCCTCCAAAAAGCGTGCTACATTGGGTTTGGTTGCTATGCATAAACCACCATTAAAATCTTCACTTAGATCGGGTTCTTTGACAAGGAAGAAAATCTCCTTCGCCACGTTCCAGCAACATCCTGCTTGTAAGGGATATAGATATCCAGCTACTCAGCTATGTGTTGACACGATTACTGAGGCAGGCTATGAACTTCAGCCTACTGAGAAGGTGATCTTGCCATCACCGCCGGCGAGCAATCTCCAGTGGACGGTGGCGACGCCTGTCGGTGTCAAAACCGGCGGATCTCGGGTAGGGGGTCCCGAACTGTGCGTCTAGGCCGGATGGTAACAGGAGGCAGGGGACACGAAGTTTTACCCAGGTTCGGACCCTCTTGATGGAGGTAAAACCCTACGTCCTGCTTGATTAATATTGATGATATGGGTAGTACAAGAGTAGATCTACCATGAGATCAGAGAGGCTAAACCCTAGAAGCTAGCCTATGGTATGATTGTTGTTGTCCTACGGACTAAAACCCTTCGGTTTATATAGACACCAGAGAGGGTTAGGGTTACACAAGGTCGGTTACGAAGGAGGAGATATCCATATACGTATTTCCTAGCTTGCCTTCCACGCCAAGTAGAGTCCCATCCGGACACGAGACAAAGTCTTCAATCTTGTATCTTCATAGTCTAATAGTCCAGCCAATGGAGATGGTCCGGCTGTCCGGAGACCCTCTAATCCAGGACTCCCTCAGTAGCCCCTGAACCAGGCTTCAATGACGATGAGTCCGGTGTGCAGTATTGTCTTCGGCATTGCAAGGCGGGTTCCTTCTCCGAATACATCACAGAAGAATTTGATTACAAGGATAGTGTCCGACCCTACAAAATAAGTTCCACATTCCACCGTAGAGAGAATAATATTTTCGCAGATCTAATATGCTGGCTTGTTTTGGCAGCGTGACATTATGTCATGGCCCGGTGATTATTCGAACCGTTTCTTTTAACCAGCCCCGCACATAACGCGGGGCAGTTTTTCGACACGTCTCGTCGAAGCAGAGATCGTACCCCCTTATTACGGGATTCTCATCAATACGGGCGTGGGTAACTCAACCGTGTCTAGGACTCCTAGATTATAGGCAAGTCCTAAACGGCTACGGAGAGGACGCTTGATATTCACCCTCTTTATAAAGGGACATGGTTTTCGTTTTTCCCTCTCGTGCTCAATCAAACCCTTCCCCCGCCTTGAGTTCTAACACCCAAAGCCCAGGTTTAGGTGCTCTGGATCTTCAATCATGTCCGGATCCAGCCTTCAAGGCCGATGGATGCCCTCCTCCGTTACGGAAGAGGACATTAAGAAGTTGAGGGAGGCCAGATACCTGACCGCCGAGGTTTCGCATCGGCTGCCTGCTTGAGGGGAGATCGTCCCTACTCCCAAACGCAACGAGAACGTCGTGTTCGTCTCCTACTTCCTCCGAGGTCTAGGCCTCACTCTGGATCCCTTCGTCAGGGGTTTGATGTTCTATTACGGGCTAGATTTCCATGATCTAGCTCCGGACTCCTTTCTTCACATCTCGACATTTATTGTCGTGTGCGAGGCCTTCCTCCGCATCACCCCTCACTTCGGCTTGTGGCTCAAGACCTTTGAAGTGAAGCCAAAGATGATCGAGGGGCAACATGCAGCGTGCGGAGGTGCATCAATAGGCAAGATGGCAGGAGCTCCATGGCTGAAAGGTTCCTTCCCAGAGGTGTCCGAATTATGGCGGCGGGAGTGGTTTTATGTCACAGCTCCTAGAAGTGCCAAGTGGGTGGCTGCCCCTGCTTTCTGCTCGGGCCCCCCACCACAACTGATGCCATGCATTAGCAGAGGTCTGAGTTGGGGTCCAGCCAAGGACGTGCCTATACTGCAAAGCCACATCCGAGATCTCTTCGAGGGAGATTTTAATTTGGTTGCGGTGATACAAGTTATGCTGGTTCGTCAAGTCCAGCCTTGCAAACGCCGGCCCCTTCGCTTGTGGGAGTTCAACCCAGAGGGACCACGTGCCATTCAAAGTTTCCTCGGCCTGACGCATGAGGAGATGTACAAGTCATTCTTCGGACCTCAAGTAGAGTGTCCGGATATTACCGATGAAGTGGGCCTGAGCAGTAACCGCGCCGCCGAACAAGTAAGAAATCCTCTGGCCGAACACACTGTCTTTTATTCGTTATGAAGTTATTTCTGAGAGTTCGCCTTTTGACCAGGACTGGCTAACAAAGGCGAAGATGATTCGGTGTATGGCCCCCCTCCCTGAGGGTTTGCAAAATCCGGTATTGGAAAAGATGCTCGAGGTCGCACCTTGCCCGGAGCCCTTGAAGGAAGATACCGGGGGGATAATACGGGCGGACGCGGGCCCCCATCGCTGCCCGTTCCAACCGAGGGAATGAGCGTCTCCACGAAGGAGGACAACCATGGGAGGAAAAGGACCGAGGGAATGAGCGTCTCCACGAATGAGCGTCTCCACTTATTACGCTTCTTCACCACCCCAAAGCACCCAGACCTGTGGCTCCTTTTGGTGGTGTGATGTCATGCGCTTGTATCCCAATTTCTCCAAGCTCGTAGTTCCACAAGTTCATAGTGGAGACACAGTGCTATTTTGGCTTGATCGTTGGCAGCTGGGAAATCGTGTTGTCCTGTTACGTGACTGCTTCCCAAGGCTTCATTCATTTGTAATTGATGATGTAATCACTGTCAAGGAGTTTTTCGAACTACCTGATGCCTTGGACCATTTCCATTTGCCTCTGTCACAGGAGGCTTATGATGAACTCTCACAGCTCTTGGCCCTGCTGCCTTCCATCAACCTGGATCAGGAGAGAAATGACATATGCATGTGGCCTTCAAAGTCTGGTACCTTTATGTCAAAGATATACTATGACTCATGCTTCTCTCACCTAGTTGTTGATCCTATCTTCAAATGGATTTGGAAGAGTGCATGCACGCTCAAGTTCAAGGTGTTTGGCTGGCTTCCTTTAATGGATCGTTTGAACACTCGAGATATGATGCAACACCGACATTGGAACATCTAGGATGCAACATGTGTGTTATGCAACTGTACACAGCATGAGGATCGAGCTCACCTCTTCTTTGCTTGCAACTTTAGTCAAAGGGTTTGGAATTACCTTGGGATCTCTTGGTCTGTTCAACCGAACCAAACCACATATGAGATGGCTCAATCAGTCAGGAGGGATTTTGGTCATGCTTTCTTCACTGAGGTTGTCTTCACGGCTTCTTGGAATATTTGGACACAAAGGAATGGGAAGATTTTCAGGAATGAGCAACCTTATTTTAGAGCTTGGAGGAGAAACTTCATTCATGATATTTCCCTTCTCTCTCATAGAATTAGATGTAAATATAAAGATAGCTCACTGTCTTGGATAGCTAACATTTCATAATTTTTTGTAAGTTCCCCTTCTCTTTCCTTGTACATTTGTAAATTTGTAAACTTGTAATATCCTTTTCTTTTAATAAAGGATTGTGAGGCTGTTGCCTTGCAATATATAGTCAAAAAAAACAACGGGCACATCCTCACAAATACCGATAGGTATGGCAGTTGATTTGTCAGCCATTTACAAAGATATTTCAGTAGGTGTGAGTTTATTAAAATCAAGTCTTTTATATAAAGAGAAAGGCATAACACTAACGCCAGCTCCTAAATCACAGAAAGTAGTTCTCACATAATTCTTTTTGATAGAGCAAAGTATAGTTGGTATTCCCGGATCTCCAAGTTTTTTAGGTACTCCATCTTTAAAAGTATAATTAGCAAGCATAGTAGAGATTTCAGCTTCTGGTATTTTTCTCTTATTAGTGATGATGTCTTTAATGTACTTTCCATAAGGAGGCATTTTCAAGATATCAGCCAAGCTAGTACGCAAAAAGACTCGCCTCAGCATTTCAACAAAGCGTTTAAATTCTTTATCATCATTCTTTTTAGTTGACTTAGGTGGAAAAGGCATTGGTTTTTGAACCCACAGTTCTCTTTCTTTACTGTGTTTTCTAGCAACAAAGTCTCTTTTGTCATACCTTTTATTCTTAGGTTGTGGGTTATCAAGATCAACATGCGGTTCTATCTCAACATCATTGTTTGGTTCTTTATTATTTGTTTGAGTATTTTCATGAACATCAGCATTGTCTTTTTCATTATCACTAGGTGAGTGTTCATTACCAGACTGAGTTTCATCATCAGAGATAGAAGTTTCATTATCATTGTCAGGAGGTTTCTCTATTTCAGGTTCATTAGGAGTATGCATAGTCCTATCATTTTTCTTTTTCTTTTTCCTTTTAGAAGAACTAGGTGCACTATTGTTAGCTCTTTGTGAGTCTTGTTCAATTCTTTTTGGGTGTCCCTCAGGATGAAGTGGTTCCCGAGTTATTTTACCTCCTCTAGTTGCAACTCTAACAGAAAAGTCATGTATATTATTATTCATTTCATCAAGCAACTCTCTTTGTGATTTGGCAACTTGTTCTAACTTGGTTTGTACCATAGAAGCATGCTTTCCAACACCTCTAACATCATTTAATATTCTAAATAACAAGTCACTCAAGCGAGAAATCATATCAGAATTGCATTTCAATTGTTTCATAACATTTGCATTGAAGTGATCTTGTTTTCTAATATAGTTTCCAAACTCATAAAGGCATTGGCTACGATGCATATTGTGAGGATTGTCATTATCATTGAACTTCATAAAAGAATTTACCTCTACCACCTTAGGCAGTGGTGGTGTATTAAGCCCATGTATTTCTTCAATAGGAGGTAAATTTTTAACATCCTCAGCTTTAATACCTTTTTCCTTCATAGATTTCTTTGCCTCTTGCATATCTTAAGGACTGAGATATAATATACCCCTCTTCTTTGGAGTGGGTTTAGGCGGTGGTTCAGGAAGAGTCCAATCATCATAATTTTTCAATATGTTATTCAGTAATTCCTCAGCTTGTCCAACAGTTCGTTCCTTGGAAACACAACCAGCACAACTGTCTAGGAAGTCCCTAGAAGCATCAGTTAGTCCATTATAGAAGATATCAAGTATTTCATTTTTCTTAAGAGGATGATCAGGCAAAGCATTAAGTAATTCGCAAAGCCTCCCCCAAGCTTGTGGGAGACTCCCTTGTTTAATTTGCACAAAGTTTAATATTTCCTCTAAGGCAGCTTGTTTCTTATGAGCAGGAAAATACTTTTCAGAGAAGTAATAGATCATATCCTGGGGACTACGCACACAACCAGGAGCAAGAGTATTGTACTAAGCTTTAGCATCACCCTTTAGTGAGAAAGGAAATAATTTGAGAATAGAGTAATAGCGAGTTTTCTCATCATGAGTAAAAAGGGTGGCTATGTCATTCAACTTAGTAAGATGTGACACAACAGTTTCAGTTTCACAACCATGGAAAGGATCAGATTCAACCAAAGTAATCAACTCTGGGTCGATAGAGAATTCATAGTACTTATCATCAATAAAGAAAGATAGGTGAAGTAGCAAACTTTGGATCATATTTCATTCTAGCATTCAGAGATTTTTCTTTATATTTGCATAATAATTTCTCTAGATCATCTCTATCCTTAGAAGAAAGAATATCTCTAGTTGTCTCCTCATTCATAACATATCCTTCTAATACCTTAGGCAATTCATATCTAGGAAGGCTAGTTCTAGCAGGTGTTTCGGGAGTTTCAGTTTCAAGCTCATCATCAAATTCAAGAACATCATGTTGTATTACTCTAGCAATATGTTTATCAAGAAATTCACCAAGTGGCACATCATCATTATCAAGCAAGGTACTAGCATCATCATAAGCATTACGCATAGCAGAAGTAGCATCATCAATAACTTGAGACATATCAGAATTAATTGCATGTGGTGATGTTGCAAGTTTACTTATAATAGAAGGTGAATCTAAAGCAGAACTGGATGGCAGTTCCTTACCTCCCCTCGTCTTTGAGGGAAAAATCTTAGTCTTAGCATCCTTAAGATTCTTCATAGTGATAAAGTGATAATAATCCAAGTGACTCAACAAATATAGCTATGCTCCCCGGCAACGGCACTAGAAAAAGGTCTTGATAACCCACAAGTATAGGGGATCGCTATAGTTTTCGAGGGTAGAGTATTCAACCCAAATTTATAGATATGACACAAGGGGAGCCAAAAAATATTTGAAGGTATTAGAAGCTGAGTTATCAATTCAACCACACCTGGAGATTAATTATCTACAGCAAAGTGATCAGTAGCAAAGTGGTATGATAGTAGTGATAGCAACAATAGCAATAGTAACAGTGATAGTAGTAATTTTGTAGCAAGTGTAACAGTAATGGTAGCAGTAGTAACTTAGCAATAACAATATAGGATAAATTCATAGGCATTGGATTGGTGACTTGTTGGATGATATTCATCATGAGACAGTTATAACCTAGGGCGATACGGCACTAGATCCAGTTCATCAATATAATGTACACTACTGCAGGATGCTGCTAACGCGACACTACGATCAGAGACCCTTTCACGAAACTGTGTGCGATGCATCAATCACAAACGGGGGTGTAAAAAAACATCAAAAAAGGTGCAAAACGTTTGCAGTGGGGGATGCATCAAACATGGTTCAGATTTTAGTTGTGTGTGCCATCCAGGGCATACGGTTCAGTCCAATGAACTGTTTGCGATGAGGCGGAACAAAAGAAGCGGGCAGCCTGATGAAGGCGTGTGCGATATAGAGCATACGGTTCACTCGGATGAACTATTTGTGATTAGGCAACACAAAAGAAACGGGCAGCCAGATGAAGGTGTGTGCGATATACAGCATACGGTTCACTCAGATGAACTTTTTGTGATTAGGCAACACAAAAGAAACGGTCAATCAGATCAAGGTGTGTGTGATTGAGGGCATACGCTTCAGAAGGATTAGCTATTTGGGATTAGGCGACAGAACAGAAACGGGTAAGCCAGATCAAAGTGTCTGCGATTGATGGCATACACTTCACATGGATGAACTGTTTGCGATTAGCCACAACAAACTGAAACGGTTAGATAGCTCAACGTGTGTGCGCTAGACGGGCACACCCATTCTAATTAAAAGAAGCATGCGCGATGGTAATAACGAGCGTGCATGGTTGTTGGAACAAGATGTGTGCTAACATTGCCTATTGCGGTGCACCCTATGGTGCAAACGCCACGTACGCGGCCGAGAAGGCGTACGTGCCCACGTTACGCCTTCCGGGAATAGTGCCGCACTTATAACCGTTAGTAAATTTTGAGCATGCGTCCCGTCACATTCCAAATTGCAAACATGTTCACACCGATCAAAACCTAAACGGTTTCCCACTTAGGAGCATATTACTACGCGGTTATAAATACTACTACTCCAAGATGACTGCACATTCCTCGTCAACTCCTCATCCACAAAAAGTCAAAAACAAACAAGTCATTCATCATCGTTCCCTTGCGTCCGCCATGTCCAGCGTGAGTTCTGGGTCGAGAGATTGCCACCAGGGAGAGGCGAGCCTGGAAGCAGGAGCACGAGAGATGTATCGCCTCGTCGCGAAAGCAGCCAACATGTCCCGCCGCACGGCCGTAGTAGCACAGAGGTCCCACCGCTCTGCCGAAGCAGCAGGAGGACCCGCCGCGCCATCGATGCAGCAGACTGGTCCAGCCGCACCGCGGAAGCAGAAGAGATGTCCCGGCGCACCATGAATGCAGCAGAGATGTCCTCCCTTGCCGCGGCGGCCTGGGAAAATGCCTCGCGGGCAGGCGAGGACTCTTACAGGCGCATGCGTGCCCTCGTCCTTTGGCAGATGGATCATATCTCCAGGTGGGCGAGGTTGCGGGATGACCTGCAAGCCTCGTCTGAACAGTCTACCAACATCATTTGGCAACTAAATGAGAGCAATGCGAAGCTCTGGGCCGAGCGCGACCAGCTGAGGGCAAAGATCGTCGGAAGTGCGGAGCAGCAGGAGCAGACCACTACCTTGTTGAAGAGGACTGGCTTCATCGTCGAGAAACTTATGGACGAGAATGCCATGTTGCACATCGAGGGCAGAAGGCTGGTGGAGGAATTCATGGATGCTCTCAACCAGCATCTTGAGGACAAGAAAGAGCTCGTCGATGATACGTCTCCAACGTATCTATAATATTTTATTGTTCCATGCTATTATATTATCTGTTTTGGATGTTTAATGGGCTTTAATTTACCTTTTTATATTATTTTTGGGACTAACCTACTAACCAAAGGCCTAGTGCAAATTGTTGTTTTTTTCTTCCTATTTTAGTGTTTTGCAAAAAAGGAATATCAAACGGAATCCAAACGGAATGAAACCTTATGGAGAGTTATTTTTGGAACAAATGTGATCCAGGAGACTTGGAGTAGCCGTCAAGAAAGAAGCGAGGAGGCCACGAGGCAGGCGGCGCGCGCAGGGGGGCAGGCGTGCCCCCCCACCCTCGTGGGCCCTCACAGCTCCACCGATGTACTTCTTCCTCCTATATATACACATATACCCCGAAAACATCCAGGAGCACCACGAAACCTAATTTCCACCGCCGCAACCTTCTGTACCTAAGAGATCCCATCTTGCGGCCTTTTCCGGAGCTCCGCCGGAGGGGGAATCGATCACGGAGGGCTTCCACATCAACACCATAGCCTCTCCGATGATGTGTGAGTAGTTTACCACAGACCTTCAGGTCCATAGTTATTAGCTAGAATGGATACTTCTCTCTCTCTTTGGATCTCAATACAAAGTTCTCCCCGATCTTCTTGGAGATCTATTCGATGTAATCCTTTTTGCGGTGTGTTTGTCGAGATCCGATGAATTGTGGGTTTATGATCAAGATTATCTATGAACAATATTTGATTCTTATCTGAAATCTTTTATGTATGATTTGTTATCTTTGCAAGTCTCTTCAAATTATCAGTTTGGTTTGGCCTACTAGATTGATCTTTCTTGCAATGGGAGAAGTGCTTAGCCTTGGGTTCAATCTTGTGGTGTCCATTCCCAGTGACAGAAGGGGTAGCAAGGCACGTATTGTATTGTTGCCATCGAGGATAAAAAGATGGGGTTTATATCATATTGCTTGAGTTTATCCCTCTACATCATGTCATCTTTCCTAATGTGTTACTCTGTTCTTATGAACTTAATACTCTAGATACATGCTGGATAGCAGTCGATGTGTGGAGTAATAGTAGTAGATGCAGAATCGTTTTGGTCTACTTGTCGCGGTCGTGATGCCGATATACATGATCATGCCTAGATATTCTCATAAGTATTCGCTTTTCTATCAATTGCTCGACAGTTATTTGTTCACCCACCATAGAATTTGCTATCTTGAGAGAAGCCACTACTGAAACCTATGGCCCTCGAGTCTATCTTCCATCATATTATTTCCATATCAACTAGCTATTTCTATTACCGTTTATTTTGCAATCTTTATTTTCCAATCTGTATCATAAAAATACCAAAAATTATTTATCTTATTATCTCTATCAGATCTCACTTTTGCAAGTGGCCGTGAAGGGATTGACAACCCCTTTATCGCGTTGGTTGCAAGGTTCTTATTTGTTTGTGTAGGTGCGAGGTGACTTGCGTGTAGTCTCCTACTGGATCGATACCTTGGTTCTCAGAAACTGAGGGAAATACTTATGCTACTTTGCTGCATCACCCTTTCCTCTTCAAGGGAAAACCAATGCAGTGCTCAAGAGGTAGCAAGAAGAATTTCTGGCGCCGTTGCCGGGGAGGCTTACACCAAGTCAAGTCAAGATTTGATCTCCCGTCAATGAGCCATTTCTGGCGCCGTTGCCGGGGAGATCTACGCACAAGTCAAGACATACCAAGTACCCATCACAAACTCTTATCCCTCGCATTACATTATTTGCCATTTGCCTCACGTTTTCCTCTCCCCCACTTCTAAAATGATTTTCGAAAACCTTTGCCTTTTCTTCGCCCTCTTCCCGTATGTATCTTTGTTTGTGTTTCCATGTGCCTTCTATTTCCTTGCATCTTTGCTTGGTAAAAATCTATTGATATGGATCCACTTAAAGTGTTCTACTCGGATCATCTTCGATCCTTATGCGCTCGTGCTGAAACCCCAACTAGCCTAGTTGATGAGAAATCTTTAGATGAGCATGCTCATTTTGTGCGTCACCGTTTCTCTGAAAAAGGGAGACTCTTATGGGATCAAATAAACAGATTGATGTGTTATGCTTGGAATCTTTGTGAAATTTATGATTTTACTTGTTGCTCTAAGAACCCTAAAAAACACCTCCCCTACCTATGTGAGTTTAATGATGATGAAATCTTATCTTCTTATGCAAAGGGTGTTTATAGTTACTACGGTATCGAACAAATTGAAGAATTTGTTGCTTTTAAGGGTGCTTATGAAGTTGCTTCTTTGATTGAAAAGTATGGAATTACTCTCTACGAATCTAAATTTTTTGACATAATTAAATATTGCTATGAAAAGTGTGCTCATAATGTCTATGTCAAAGAATTTATTGAAAGAATAACCGCTGCTTTGGAAGAAAATATTGATATGCATGAATCTATAGATAATTATGATTCCGATGATTTGATTGAAATATCCCTTGATGAAGATGATGCTTGTTATTCTTGTGGCCATGATGCCAATGTTTATGAGGATGAGTTTGCTATAGTTCCTTATGTTAAACATCAGATCGCTGCTATTGCAACCATACTTGATAGTTCCTTCAATGAAAAGCATGATTGCAATGATGTTATCATAAATTCTCTTAATGTCAATTGTGTTAATGATATGCAAAACCTCAAGCTTGGGGATGCTAGTTTTGCTATGACTACTATTTGTTGCAATGATCATGATTGGGGTGATTGTTCTTATCTTGAAAATTTATTTAAGCCCCATGATGAATATAAGATTGATAATAATGAAAGTGAGTTTGGAAGAGTGTCAACTTTAGATCCCACGTATTTGGAGAATGTTCAATCTTATGCAATTTTCGATAAAAGTGGGTTTGGAGAGGTCATGACTTTAATTAATGTTAATCCCACTATTTTTGAAGAGTGTCAACTTTGCATGCATGTGGATCGTGTTGAAAATATTTTATGTGATAGCTATTTTGTTGAATTTTCTTATGATCCCACATGTAATTATTATGAGAGAGGAAAATATGTTGTAGAAATTTTCATGTTACTAAATTACCTCTCCTTATGTTGAGATTGCTATTGTTTCTTTCTGCTTCCTTGCATATGCTTGTTTTTGCTTTCTATGATAATTTCTTTGCCTATAAGATGCCTATGCATAGGAATTATGTTAGACATAGATGTGTTTTTCACTTGTTTTCTGATTTCTCTCCTTTGTGCTTCAATTCTTGTCTTTCTGTGAGCATCATTGAAATTATCAATGCCTAGCTAGGGGCGTTAAACGATAGCGCTTGTTGGGAGGCAACCCAATTTTATTTTTGTTTCTTGTTTTTTGTTACTTTTTTGTACTAAATAATTCATCTAGATTCTATTTAGATGTGGTTTTATGCTTTTAATTAGTGTTTGTGCCAAGTAGAACCTTTGGGAAGACTTGGGGGAAGCTTTTGCGATCTTGCTGTAAAAAACAGAAACTTTAATGCTCACGAGATTTGCTGCCATTTTTTATTGGAGAGTGATATTAGGTTGATTCTTTTTGCAGATGATTAATAGACAAATTCCTCACGTCCACCAATTTATTTTATAATTTTGGGGTTACAGAAGTATTAGAAACCTACATATTACTACAGACTGTTCTGTTTTTGACAGATTCTGTTTTTTGTGTGTTGTTTGCTTATTTTGATGAATCTATGGCTAGTATCGGGGTGTATGAACCATAGAGAAGTTGGAAAACAATAGGTTTAACACCAATATAAATAAAGAATGAGTTCATTAGAGTATCTTGAAGTGGTGGTTTGTTTTCTTATACAAACAGAGCACATGAGATTTTCTATTAAGTTTTGTGTTGTGAAGTTTTCAAGTTTTGGGTAAAGATTAGATGGATTTTGGAACAAGGAGTGGCAAGAGCCTAAGCTTGGGGATGCCCCAGAAGGCATCCCCTCTTTCGTCTTCGTCTATCGGTAACTTTACTTGAGGCTATATTTTTATTCACCACATGATATGTGTTTTGCTTGGAGCGTCTTGTATGATTTGAGTCTTTGCTATTTAGTTTACCACAATCATCCTTGTTGTACACACCTTTCGGGAGAGACACACATGAATCGGAATTTATTAGAATACTATATGTGCTTCACTTATATCTTTTGAGCTAGATAATTTTTCTCTAGTGCTTCACTTATATCTTTTTAGAGCACGGTGGTGGTTTTAATTATAGAAATTATTGATCTCTCATGCTTCAATTATATCATTTTGAGAGTCCTCTAGAACAGCATGGTAATTTTCTTTGGCTATAAAATTAGTCCTAATATGATAGGCATCCAAGATGGGTATAATAAAAACTATCATAAAAAGTGCATTGAATACTATGAGAAGTTTGATACTTGATGATTGTTTTGAGATATGAAGATGGTGATATTAGAGTCATGCTAGTTGAGTAGTTGTGAATTTGAGAAATACTTGTGTTAAAGTTTGTGATTCCCTTCGCATGCACGTATGGTGAACCGTTATGTGATGAAGTCGGAGCATGATTTATTTATTGATTGTCTTCCTTATGAGTGGAAGTCGAAGACGAGCGATGGTCTTTTCCTACCAACCTATCCCCCTAGGAGCATGCGCGTAGTACTTTGTTTCGATAACTAATAGATGTTTTCAATAAGTATGTGAGTTCTTTATGACTAATGTTGAGTCCATGGATTATACGCACTCTCACCCTTCCACCATTGCTAGCCTCTCTAGTACCGCACAACTTTCGCCGGTACCATAAACCCACCATATACCTTCCTCAAAACAGCCACCATACCTACCTATTATGGCATTTCCATAGCCATTCCGAGATATATTACCATGCAACTTACCACCGAGTTGTAAGTAAATAAAAGTGTGATGATCATCATTATTAGAGGATTGTCCCATGTGAGGAAAGGATGATGGAGACTATGATTCCCCCATAAGTCGGAATGAGACTCCAGACGAAGAAAAAGGAGAGAAAGGCCATAAAAAGGAGAAGGCCCAAAAAATGAGAGAAAAAGAGATAAGGGGCAATGTTACTATCCTTTTACCACACTTGTGCTTCAAAGTAGCACCATGATCTTCATGCTAGAGAGTCTCCTATGTTGTCACTTTCATATACCCGTGGGAACTTTACAATATAGAACTTGGCTTGTATATTTCAATGATGGGCTTCCTCAAATTGCCCTACGTCTTCGTGAGCAAGCAAGTTGGATGCACACCCACTTAGTTTCTTTTAGAGCTTTCATACACTTATAGCTCTAGTGCATCCGTTGCATGGCAATCCCTACTCACTCACATTGATATCTATTGATGGGCATCACCATAGCCCGTTGATATGCCTAGTTGATGTGAGACTATATTCTCCCTTTTGTCATCTCCACAACCACCGTTATATTCCACCTATAGTGCTATGTCCATGGCTCACGCTCAAATATTGCGTGAAGATTAAAAAAGTTTGAGAACATCAAAAGTATGAAACAATTGCTTGGCTTGTCATCAGGGTTGTGCATGATTTAAATACTTTGTGTGGTGAAGATAGAGCATAGCTAGACTATATGATTTTGTAGGTCTAACTTCCTTTGGCCATGTTATTTTGAGAAGACATGATTGCTTTTTTAGTATGCTTCAAGTATTATTATTTTTATGTCAATATTAAACTTTTGTCTTGAATCTTTCGGATCTGAACATTCATGCCACTATAAATAAAATTACACTGAGAATTATGCTAGGTAGAATTCCACATCAAAAATTCTGTTTTTATCATTTACCTACTCGAGGACGAGTAGTAATTAAGCTTGGGGATGCTTGATACGTCTCCAACGTATCTATAATTTTTGATTGTTACATGCTATTATATTATATCTTTTGGATGTTTAATGAGCTTTAATTTACCCTTTTATATTATTTTTGGGACTAACCTACTAACCAAAGGCCTAGTGCAAATTGTTGTTTTTGCCTATTTCAGTGTTTCGCAGAAAAGGAATATCAAACGGAATCCAAACGGAATGAAACCTTTGGGAGAGATATTTTTGGAACAAACGTGATCTAGGAGACTTGGAGTGGCCGTCAAGAAAGAAGTGAGGAGGCCATGAGGCAGGGGGCATGCTCAAGGGGGCAGGCGCGCCCCCCACCCTCATGGGCCCCTCGTAGCTCCACCGACGTACTTCTTCCTCCTATATATGCCCATATACCCTGAAAACATCCAGGAGCACCAAGAAACCCTATTTCCATCGCCGCAACCTTTTGTACCCAAGAGATCCCATCATGGGGCCTTTTCCGGAGCTCCGCCGAAGGGGGAATCGATCACGGAGGGCTTCTACATCAACACCATAGCCTCTCCGATGATGTGTGAGTAGTTTACCAAAGACCTTCAGGTCCATAGTTATTAGCTAGATGGCTTCTTCTCTCTCTTTGGATCTCATTACAAAGTTCTCCTTGATCTTCTTGGAGATCTATTCGATTAATTTCTTTTTGCGGTGTGTTTGTCGAGATCCGATGAATCATGGGTTTATGATCAAGATTATGTATGAAGAATATTTGATTCTTCTCTGAAATCTTTTATGTATGATTTGTTATCTTTGCAAGTCTCTTCGAATTATTAGTTTGGTTTGGCCTACTAGATTGATCTTTCTTGCAATGGGAGAAGTGCTTAGCTTTGGGTTCAATCTTGCGGTGTCCTTTCCCAGTGACAGCAGGGGCAGCAAGGCACGTATTGTATTGTTTCCATCGAGTATAAAAATATGGGGTTTATATCATATTGCTTGAGTTTATCCCTCTACATTATGTCATCTTGCCTAATGCGTTACTCTGTTCTTATGAACTTAATACTCTAGATGCATGCTGGATAGCGGTCGATGTGTGGAGTAATAGTAGTACATGCAGAATCGTTTCGGTCTACTTGTCGTGGACGTGATGCCTATATACATGATCATGCCTAGATATTCTCATAAGTATTCGCTTTTCTATCAATTGCTCGACAGTAATTTGTTCACCCACCATAGAATTTGCTATCTTGGGAGAAGCCACTAGTGAAACCTATGGCCCCCGGGTCTATCTTCCATCATATTATTTCCATATCAACTTGCCATTTCTATTAACATTTATTTTGAAATCTTTATTTGAATTTCACTTCCATCTCTTGCATGGGACCTAGAAATTCACCCAAGGACACACATGTGATTTTTCAAACAACTTTGGTGCACTGGAGCATGTGCTTGTAGTTCTAATTTCAATTAGGCAAATTAAATGCCTAGAAACTCAATTAATGTATAAAAAAGGTGAAACGAGCCTAGAATAATTCCAAAATTTAGCACGATACTTCTATTTGGTCTAATCTGGCTGTGTAAAAAAAATTAAGGCGGGAGAAGGCAGTGTACGTATGTCATTTCACACACGAAGGTGGCACGTTCCCTCTTGGAACCACGAGCCTTCTTGAGGGAAGCTCCGGTTTGCAAGAAGCTTACACCAAAGCTTGTCCCAATTCAGCCAAAAAAATTACCGCAGCATGTTGGTGCCATGTCATGACACCATGCCAAGTTTCTTGATTTTCAGGTGTGTTTTGGAATTACAGGAATTAAAAAACCAAGTTTCTCAATCTTTCCGGTCGAGCCACGACGCCCAGATGTTTGAATTTCACTCCCATCTCTTGCATGGGACCTAGAAATTCACCCAAGGACACACATGTGATTTTTCAAACAACTTTGGTGCACTGGAGCATGTGCTTGTAGTTCAAATTTGAATTATGCACATTAAATGCCCAGAAACTCAATTAATGTATAAAAAGGCCAAACGAACCCGGAATAATTCCAAAATTTAGCACGGTACTTCTATTTGGTCTAATCTGGCTGTGTAAAAAAAATTAAGGCGGGAGAAGGCAGTGTACGTATGTCGTTTCGCACACGGAGGTGACATGTTCCCTCTGGGAACCAGGAGCCTTCTTGAGGCAAGCTCCGGTTTGCAAGAAGCCTACACCAAAGCTTGTCCCAATTCGGCCAAAAAAATTACCGCAACATGTTGGTGCCATGTCATGAGACCATGCCAAGTTTCATGATTTTCACGCGTGTGTTGGAATTACATGAATTTAAAAAACCTAGTTTCTCAATCTTTCCGGCCGAGCCACAACACCCAGATGTTTGAATTTTATTCCCATTTCTTGCATGAGACCTATAAATTCACCCAAAGACACACATGTTATTTTTCAGCAAACTTTTGTGCATTGGAGCATGTGCTTGTAGTTCAAATTTGAATTATCCACATTAAATGCCCAGAAACTCAATTAATGCATAAAAGTGCCAAACAAACCTGGAATAATTCCAAATTTAAACATGACACTCATGTACTAGTTGCATGTTCATTGTACGTAAATGTTCTAGCAATTCAAACACCATCCTTTCCCTTTGTAACACCATTTTGTCTTTCAAAACATAATGAAAAAATCAGGTATACCACAAACAGTTTACTAGAAAGAATCGTGTGGGATGCGATATAAAATATCTTGGTGCACCGTCTTGTCTGGCTTACGCAGGAAGCTCCGTCATCTACAGTCCCCCACCCCCGCTTGAACCACACTTGCGCGCCAGTTTCTCGCGGCACCAAGCGAAATTTTTTTGCCATCACGGAAATATCTATCTCTCTGCCTCCTCCCTCCTACCAAAAGCCACATTTCCGTTGTTCATCCTTGCTTTCCAAGTTCAAACCTTCACTGCTGCTTACTGGCAGCTCAGCCTCCTCACTGGCGACCCTTCTTCTTGCAGCGCCGCCTCCTCGCCGGCTACCCTTCTTCTTGCAGCGCCGCCTCCTCACCGGCGACCCTTCTTCTTGCAGCGCCGCCTCCTCGCCGATGACCCTTCTTCTTGATGCACGGCCTCCTCGCCGCCGACCCTTCTTCTTTCTACGCGGCCTCGTCGATATGGTCAGGTAATCCACACCCCACCCACACCATCCTCCTTTCCCATCCCACATGCCCCGACTGACGGAGCGACACCTTCCACCGAAATCACTGCCTACCTTCTCCAATTAAGCGCCACCCACAGCCATTTTAGACGCAGTATAACATGGAGCTGAGTAGCATGCGGTCGCACACGCGAACGAGGTCGCTATGGCTGACATGCGTGTCGACCGCCAGATCTTGGAGGAGCACCTCGTCTTCGAGGCCACCGTCGACACCGCCGTGCGGTTGTCTACTTTAAAATATAGTTCGTGATGTTTTCTCGAGGACACCGCCAGTTCCTTCTAGTGATTTGTCCTCTGTAATGTTAATATGCAATCCGATGTTCAGTTAACAGTTTGGTCCTCTAAAATGTAATGTTCAGTTAACACTTTGGTCCAACAATTGCTACATTTCGTACTACTGTTCTCAAGCATTCTTTGTTTTGTTAATTGTCTTGTCTTCTAGTACATGCTTCTATTCTGCAATGTCGTGCTCAGTTAACTATTTTGGTTCATTTGGTCTACTGTCCAATTAACTATTTGGTTCAGTTCTGCAATTTGATTTTCATTTGTTGTGGGTACAATTTTGTATTGTTATTCATGTGACACCAATCGAATTTGGCTGTACTCAATACATATTCTACTGATAGTATGGCAACTCTCAGTTAACCTGCTCAAGATCTTCCTTATGTGTGTTGCAGGGAAACAATGGGAGACACTACGGTTTACCATCGAGGTTTGTTCAAGCAGGGTCCTTTGCCTAATAGCACATTATTGTGTTGTTGCAGGAATCATTCTAATATTTAGGTTTCTTACAATTTGGTCTTGCACATGTAGGTCCTGCTGTCAGAGGCCTAGACCCACTATTCGACCCATATTGCATATGGGGAAATGAGATGTCCATGAATATCAGTCAAGTCAAGAAACTCGGAAAGATTGTTAGGATGAAGAAACTTGCGACGAATAACAGCAAGATCTTTGTTTGCACAATGAAGAAGACATCAGTCAACTATAGGATGGTACCAACTATTTTACCTTGTTTTTACCCTTTGCGCCATTTCAAAATTTACAACAGTGATTTATGCATAGCTTTGTTTTTAGTACTTTTCAAAGCAGTTCACCGATGATTACCTCTCAAACTACCTGCATGGTCAAGAGGCGAGGAAGGTATTCATTCAACACCCATGGTACAATATTGAAGTCTTGCTGAAGAGGACGAAGGTTGGGCGGGCAATTATCCATAGCCACTGGGCTAAAGTTGCAAGGACATTCAACATCACTGAAGGCTCAATATTTACCTTCCGCTTCTACAGTTTCCCAGATGAGATTCATCTGTCTATTTACCGTGTATGATGCTACTTTCCAAAGGTTTTTTATGCTGCATGTGAAACTTGGTGATGTTGTGTAATGGCGTAACTGAGTGCTGAAGCTATGTGATGTAATTCGATTATGAAATCCTGGTTGCTTCTATACGAATATGAAATATCTGGCATGTTTTATAAGAAATATCAGTTTGATTAGTACATGGATTATCAATAATAGGCTAATTACCCTGCTTATTGGGGTTTTCTATTGCAAATAGTTACTCAGATAGCACCGTGGGCGATGAACTCAAACAACCCGCACGGTTTCTAGAAAGTAGGCGTGTTCGATCAACTAACAATCACACACGGCTTCTGGCAGCGAACTGTTTGCATTAGGCCACCTTGCACAAACGTTTCCAGACAAAGAACTGTGTGGGATGTACATACCTACGAAAATGATTTTCTGGGATTCACCATGCAGGATGTACATACCTACGGAAATGATTTCTGGGATTCACCGTGTCGGATGTACATACTTGCGGAAATGATTTCTGGGATTCACCGTGTGGGATGTACATACCTACGGAAATGATTTCTGGGATTCACCGTATGGGATGTACATACCTACGGAAATGATTTCTGGGATTCACCGTGTGGGATGTACATACCTACGAAAATGATTGGGTTTTGATGCCTCGCCCGATCGCACACGACCCCAGCCTGGGTCCCAGCAGGGCCTATCCCCGATGATTTCTGGGTCGTATGGAAAGGACACCCTATCGCACACACTCACTTGGCGGTGGTTCCAAATGCTGTCACGGAAAGGGGTTTTAAACCGTTTGTTTAGGACGTCGTTGTACTAGTGGTAGGCATGTATTCCGTAAATAGTCATACGTGCTTATGGAAAGAACTTGCATGACATCTTTTGTCCTACCCTCCCATGGGAGCGGTGTCCATATTGGAAACTAAGGGATATTAAGGCCTCCTTTTAATAGAGAACCGGAACAAAGCATTAACACATATAGTGAATACATGAACTCCTCAAACTACGGTCATCACCGGGAGTGGTCCCGACTATTATCACTCCGGGGTTGCCGGATCATAACACGTAGTAGGTGACTATAACTTGCAAGATTGGATCTAGAACATGGATATAATGGTGATAACATAAACGGTTCAGATCTGAAATCATGGCACCCGGGCCCAAAGTGACAAGCATTAAGCATGGCAAAGTCATAGCAACGTCAATCATAGAACATAGTGGATACTAGGGATCAAGCCCTAACAAAACAAACTCGATTACATGATGAATCTCATTCAACTCCTCATCGACCAACGAGCCTACGAAGGAATTACTCACTCCCAGTGGGGAGCATCATGGAATTGGTGATGGAGAAGGGTTCGTGATGACGAAGAACGAAGATCCCCCTCTCCGGAGCCCCAAATGGACTCCAGATCTAGCCTCCCAATGAAGAACAGGAGGTGACGACGGCTACATATTGTGGATCGCGATAATTATTTCTCCCTGATTTTTTTTGAAAAATATATTTTTATAGCATCGGTTTCAGGGTCTGCGGGGCCACCAGGTGGGGACACCCACCTGGGCGCGCCAAGAGAGGGGGCGTGCCCTGGTGGGTTGTGCCCACCCAGGTGCCCCTCTCCGGTAGGTCTTTGATACGTCTCCAACGTATCTATAATTTTTTATTGTTCCATGCTATTATATCATCTGTTTTGGATGATAATGTGCTTTATTTTACAGTTCTATATTATTTTTGGGACTAACCTATTAACTGGAGGCCCAGCCCAAATTGATGTTTTTTTGCCTATTTTAGTGTTTCATAGAAAAGGAATATCAAACAGAGTCCAAACGGAATGAAACCTTCGGGAACATGATTTTTGGAACGAAAGTGATCCAAAGGACTTGGAGTGGACGTCAAGCAATCAACAAGGAGGCCACGAGGCAGGGGGCGCACCTACCCCCTGGGTGCACCCTCCACCCTCATGGGCCCCTCGTTGCTCCACCGACCTACTTCTTCCTCCTATATATATCCATGTACCCCGCAAACATCTAGGAGCACCACGAAACCCTATTTCCACCACCGCAACCTTCTGTACCCAAGAGATCCCATCTTGGGGCCTTTTCTGGAGCTCCGCCTGAGGGGGCATTGATCACGGAGGGCCTCTACATCAACTCCATGGCCCCTCCGATGATGTGTGAGTAGTTTACCTCAGACCTTCGGGTCCATAGCTAGTAGCTAGATGGCTTCTTCTCTCTCTTTGGATATCAATACAAAGTTCTCCATGATTCTATTGGAGAATTATTCGATGTAACTCTTCTTTTTGCGGTGTATTTCTCGAGATCCAATGAATTGTGGGTTTATGATCAAGTTTCTCTATGAACAATATTTGAATCTTCTCTGAATTCTTTTATGCATGATTGGTTTATCTTTGCAAGTCTCATCGAATTATCAGTTTGGTTTGGCCTACTAGATTGATCTTTCTTGCAATGGGATAAGTGCTTAGATTTGGGTTCAATCTTGCGGTGCTCGATCCCAGTGACAGAAAGGGAAACGACACGTATTGTATTGTTGCCATCAAGAATAAAAAGATGGGGTTTACATCATATTGCATGAGTTTATCCCTCTACATCATGTCATCTTGCTTAAGGCGTTACTTTGTTCTTATGAACTTAATACTCTAGATGCATGCTGGATAGCGGTCGATGTGTGGATTAATAGTAGTAGATGTAGGCAGGAGTCGGTCTACTTGTCTCGGACGTGATGCCTATATACATGATCATGCCTAGATATTCTCATAATTATTCACTTTTCTATCAATTACTCGACAGTAATTTGTTCACCCACCGTAATACTTATGCTATCTTGAGAGAAGCCACTAGTGAAACCTATGGCCCCCGGGTCTATTTTCCATCATACAAGTTTCCAATCTATTTTACTTTGCAATCTTTACTTTCAATCTATAACATAAAAATACCAAAAAATATCTTATTATTATCATCTCTATCAGATCTCACTCTTGCAAGTGGCTGTGAAGGGATTGACAACCCCTTTATTGCGTTGGTTGCGAGGTTCTTATTTGTGTGTGTAGGTACGAGGTGACTCACGCGTGGTCTCCTACTGGATTGATACATTGGTTCTCAAAAACTGAGGGAAATACTTACGCTGCTTTACTGCACCACCCTTTCCTCTTCAAGGGAAAACCAACGCAGTGCTCAAGAGGTAGCAAGAAGGATTTCTGGTGCCGTTGCCGAGGAGATCTACGCCAAGTCAAGACATCACTACTAGGAAAAGGCCTACTAATGGCGCACCAGTTTTGCCTACTAATGGCGCATCACTGGTGTGCCATTAGTATCACGCCACTAGTATTTATTACTAATGGCGCACCACTGGCGCGCCATTAGTATCTGGTACTAATGGCGCACCACCCAGTGCGCCATTAGTATATAACACCATGCGCCATTAGTATGCCTCCCAGGGCCATATTTAACCATGTGCTTTGGCACACTAATGGCGCACTGCGGATGGATGCGCCATTAGTATACTTGGCATACTAATGGCGCACTCTGTAGTGATGCGCCATTAGTATGAATATTAGGTTTTTTTTACTTTTCTGATTTTTGCACAGGTTACAAAATATATTATTTAACAGAATATAGACAGTAGCACACAGCAACAACAGATTCATCGAATACAATAGAAGATTAGTCTCCGAAATCAAAAGACCGAACAAAGATAAAACATTACAAGTCTCGAGACTGCGAGTATCGAGTTTGTCGGAAGTAATACTAATCCTAACAAGTCCTACTAATCATCATCATACAACTTCTACTCGTTATTCATAACAAGTCATACAATCATCATCTTGATAGTCATCGAACCAACCCTACTTAATTGTTCTTAGCACATGATCATCAGTATTAGGCAGGACCTAAATACCCTATTTAAGCTAAAATAGCATAAAACAATATAGACCCTAACTCTCCATTATGGAGAATGGAGAACATCCTGTCTCCAATTCTTGCGCGTCGCTTCCTTTTGCTTCCAAGAAGCTCCTTACGACTGTCCATACATTTTTTCCATCCTTTGATTTTCATGTCTCCAATTCTTTTAGAAATCTCGTATGGACAGTTGAGATTCATAGGACGACCTGGCTGTATGTTCAAAACATTAAGACTACCTTTCTGATACATCATATGAGGCACACAATTCTCTGGGATTATCTGTTGAAAAACATAGTAATAACTTCATAGTTAGCAATGATGTACTAGTTTTAGAAGTATGCAAAAGATGCACGGATGTCGTAATAGTAAAAATCTTACCAGGGTATCTCCATGGTAGTTACCTTAGTTGAACACATGCACTAGTGGCACGTATTTACCATAATGTTGAGGAGTTTGATTGTGGATAATGTAATTCTCAATGTCAGTACAAAATCCGACCAGATGATTTTTCTCCTTGTAAGTTGTTAATTTGGAGCCATCGGTGTAGTGGGTTTTGTCTACCATCTCCCGCACATTCTTTGAACAATAAAAATAAGCTATAAATGGAAATAAGTTGTCAACTATTTTGAAATAAACAATATAAATTAGCTAATAACTATGTTTGAGAAACTCACATAGCGGTAGAACTGGAGGCGTATCAACAAGGACCCAAATGTCCATATTGTCTTGGTTGATGTCAGGATTACCAAGATCCATGGTGATAAGCATACCCTCATCAAAACCATACATCTTGCAAAATGCTTCCCAATTTTTGCAACCAAAATGGGTTACGCTCTCAGAATTATATAGATTTACTTCAAAGTCCACATTGTGATGAGTCCTTAGGTGAATTTTCTTTGTTTCAGAAATTTCATGGTCTTCAAAATCCATCCTCTCCAAGACATAGCGTCTTGCATGGCATGGGATAAGCTATACTCGAATTGTAAAAGATGAAAATTACGTGTTGAAATAGTTGAAGTCATGCTTAATTATGAAAATAACACTTGTCGTCGTTGTGTACCGTTTCAACTTCGAAGGTCTCCTCGAGCTTGATGCTGAAGCGCCGATCATCGTCCAGGTGAGGCATGTCGCACAGACCTCGATCATCGTGGCACCAGTCGCACTCCGCCAGGAGACTTTCGCCGTCTGATGATGACGACGACATATCCTACGTTCATAATTCAAAACTACATCATTTAGGGTTTGTCGACACCGAGGCATCCTAAAAGCTAAGCTTTTATCATTTAGGGTTTGTCGACGCTGAGGCACCCTAAAAGCCTAAGCTTTCATCATTTAGGTTCTTATCGACACCGAGGCACCCTAAAATCCAAGGTTTTATCATTTAGGGTTTGTCGACGTCGAGGCACCCTAAAAGCCTAAGCTTTCATCATTTAGGTTTTGTCGACGCCGAGGCACCCTAAAAGCCTAAGCGTACATCATTTAGGTTCTCATCGACACCGAGGCACCCTATAGAAGCCAAGTTAAGTTTTCATCATTTAGGGTTTATCGATGCCGAGGCACCCTAGGTTGGGCCTAATCACTTGGCACTAATCACTTGGCTCTATTGCCACCTATGTTGGGTTTATCATCTAGGGTTTATCAATGCTAACGAGAATTCTAAGTTGGGCCTAATCACTTGGCTCTATTGCCACCTATGGTTTAATGCAGCAAGAATGGCGGGGCAGTTGATCCTACTTAACTAAGTACTAAGATACCCCAGCCAATGCATTAGTCGCAAGTACCCCATATGTCCTATTTTTAGCAAAGTCATGCTAAAATTCACGGAAAATTTCAGCATGACCTTTGCTAAAAATAGGACATATGGAGTACCCGAATTTGCCGGAACGGAAGTTAATCAACATTCCGGCAAACTCAAGGGCCTCTCGGGGTACCTGCAAATTCATCACGACACAATGGTCGAAGACAAAACCCAGCCACAGACCATATGGTCCTCTGCTTTCATATGGACAAAACTCAGCTCAACTTATATGAGCTTCCATTCCAGATCTAATAGGTCACCCAACAAAAAATCATCAATAGTTTAGCAAGTATGTACAAACACAGAAAGAATAGAAAGTTTGCTGCCTATTCAAACACAGAAACAAAACACTACTTGAAACTTCTGCTACATTTGGACCATGGCAATTTACTTTCATGGAGCATGACAAATGTATTTTGCAGACCATGGCATTGTTTTTACTATATGCACCATGGCAATTTCATCTATAAACCATGGACAAATACATGATACAGTGCATTTTTCTTCAGAATGACAAATACTCGGTTGACAATATGCAAATGATTTCCTAGGGGTTTCAGACATGCTATGTGTGTCTGAATACATGTGTGTCAGAATCATGTGTCCAAGTCAGTCACAAGCACAAGCAGATCATGTGTATTCAGATCAGGAGCCAAGCTCTAAAACTGGACTTTTAACTGACTTTTAAACTGAATTTTTACTTCAAAATAAGACTACCATGCCTGCTTAACTGAATTTTTAACATAATCTCTCTCTTGGCCTAGGAGTACTCAATTTCAATCTCTCTCTTGGCCTAGGAGCAAGTTTGTGCAGCACCAAATTTGTGCAGCCCCAAGTTTGTGCAACTGTTGGTACAAAAATGTGCAGCCTCATGTTCGTCTCTCACTTACTCTGTGCTGGTTATGCTACATAATCAAATCATCGATCCAAGAGCAGTATATTTGTGCTGTTTAGCTTTTTCTGGAAGGTTTTTCTCAAAGCCTACTTTACTTAAAACAGATGATTTTAAATATGAAGACAATAAGTGAACAGCATTCTAGGCATGCGATTCCAATCACGTTTTTACTTTTCTTCCTCAAGCACATTCAGCCAACATTATCTCCTTTCTTGCAACACAGCAAAAAACAACCACTAGCTACCCAAATACATGGATGCTGCCTCTACCACCCCATAAAACAAAATTCAGACCTATTTAACTCACATATACGTTCTAATTAGATCAGACAGATGTTTCAACACAATAAACATAGTCATGTACAATAAGAAGCAAATGTGTTACTGTCAGGGTTTGGTTTCACCTGAATAAAAACCATGCCAAAGAAACTAGCGGGTAAAAGTACAGCATTGCTCAGAAATTTTTGCACTTTGCATATACAAGCTATATAGTCTGAAATCAAATACATACAGCTGAGACAAGCATCGACCATAGCAGTCCACAGCCATGAACTTGTACAGAGGGGGAGAGAGGCGAGACAAGTGGTCACCTTGGTGACAGGGGAACGAAATCCAAACAAGTCGAACCCACAGCAGCAGCTTCTCTGTATCCTGTTGAACCAAGTCCTTCCTTCACACAACACAACAGCACAACACAGCTATAGACGAGAACGCGTCAGAGATTGGAGGAGATGAAGAATAAAATCAGCAAGAGACAAGGGGAAGAGGGATTCGTACCCTGTTCTCCTGCTGGACGGCGGGGAGGTCGCGGGCCTCCTCTCCTGCTGGACGTGGGGCCTCCTCTCCTGCTGGACGTGGGGCTCCGAGGCTCCGGCGGCTCCGAGCCTCCAAATCTCCGGTGGTTTCTAGGGTTTCGAGGGGGGAGGCGGGGCTCGGGGGGAGGCGGCGCTCGAGGGAGAGGAAGGGAGAGGGAGGCGGCGGGGGCGCGTGGGCGGCTGCGGCGCAGTGGGTCAGGGAAGCGGCGGCGGCGGCGCGGTGGAGGGAGAGGGACGAAGTAGTCTGGCGAGAGGGAGGGACGAAGTGTATGGATGGGGGAAGATTACTAATGGCGCACCCCCAGGTGGTGCGCCATTAGAATGTTTTTTTTCATAGCAATGGCGCACCAGCAGGACAGTGCGCCATAAGTATTCTTTTTTTAGATAGCAATGGCGCACTAGCCACCCGTGCGCCATAAGTAATAATTTTTTTTATTATTTTTTAAAAAATGAATATGAATATGAATATGAAATAGTAATATTTTTTTATAAAAACAGTAATAATTGTTGTTTAACAACAATTGTAGTCTACACTTATTATTATTTTTTTAAAAAAATGAATATGAATATGAAATAGTAATATATTTTTATAAAAACAGTAATAATTTTTTAAAAAATATCATCAAATTTGTTATTTGAAAATATCATCGGCGGCGTCGGTGGAGCGGGGGAGGGTGCGGGGGGTGCTCGTCGGCGGCGGTGGAGCGGGGGAGGGTGCGGTGGGTTGTCGGTGGCGGTGGAGCGGGGGAGGATGCGGGGGTCGGCGGCGGCGGTGGAGCGGGGGGAGAGGGTGCGGGGGGTGCTCGGCGGCGAGGGGGATCTGGCGAGGGGGATAGCTATCGAGAGGGAGGGGGGTCGAGATCGAGTGTCCTCATGAATATTCAATATTTTTTCATATGGAATATGAAAAAATATCATCAAATTTGAAAAATATTCATGAATTCAAAAAGTGCCCATGAAATTTAAAAATATTCATGATATCAAAAAGTAAAAAAAAGTGCCCATTACTAGTTTAAACTAGTAATGGCTCACTATGCAACGGTGCGCCGTTAGTAGTTTTGCAAAAAAGTAAAAAAAAATACAGTAGTGGCGCACTCTATGGCTGGTGCGCCATTAGTAGTTCTAACTACTAATGGCGCACTCTGCCCAGATGCGCCATTAGTATGTTTGAAAAAATGAAAAAAAAACATTTTGTTACTAGTGGCGCACTGTGTGCCTGGTGCGCCATTAGTGTCTTCCACACTAATGGCGCACCAATAGATGGTGCGCCATTAGTATATAGTAATGGCGCACCACTTGTCTGGTGCGTCATTAGTGTCATTTCCATCTATATCCCTTTTCCTAGTAGTGCATACCAAGTACCCATCACAACTCTTATCCTTCGCATTACATTATTGGCCATTTACCTCTCGTTTTCCTCTCCCCCACTTCACCCTTGCCGTTTTATTCGCCCTCTTTTCCATTTGCCCTGTTTTTCCGTTCCCATCTTTTCCGCTTGCTTCGTCGTTATGGCTATACCTTTATCCGCTCCTTTGTCTCTTGAGAATGAAGTTCATAATTTTAAACAAAGGGAGGGAGAAAATCTAAAAGATGCTTGGTACAGAATTTGCAATGAGCAAAATAGATCTACTTGGAAGCAATCTACTTCCGTTCTTCTTTGCAATTTTTATGTAGGCATCACGCCTTGGAATAGATATATTCTTGATACCATTACCGGAGGAAATTTCTTGGGTAGCCATGCTTTTGATTCTTATAATGCTATGATAGATTTGTTTGTCCCACCACCTCTTTTGGTTAATGGAACTACTTTAACTTTGGAACATGTGATGCAAAGGCTTGAAATTATTAAAAATAAAGTTGCTACCGTAGAGTTGATTGAAAATTGGATATAAAGATCCACAACCAAGTTACCCAATACGGGTCTAAGGTAGGAGTGGCTCTTAAATTTTTTAAAGAAAAGGGACCTATGGTTAATGAAAAGATAGATCAAGATTCCACTAGAATTGATAAAATTGAGGATATTATTACCAACCTTGGGTCTGACTTTTCTTCCGTGAAAAACACTCCTCCTAATGCTAAGATTGCCAAATTGATGTATGTCCCTAAAAATAAGGGTGAAACTTCTAGTAAGGAAAATGCGGACCTCAAATCCATAAGTGTTCACCCCAATTTTCTCACTATCCTTAAGGAACCTTTTGCTAAAAATGATTTTCTTGATTTCGTGCCTAGGAGTCTGATAATTAATAAAAAGAAAGAAACTCCTAAAAGTTATAGGGGTCTTATTGAAGAATTTCCTGCCAAAGATGGCAATACCTATACCTATCCTTGCTTTTATGCCTAGCTAAGGGCGTTAAACGATAGCGCTTGTTGGGAGGAAACCCAATTTTATTTTTGTTCTTTGATTTTTGTTCATGTTTAGTAATAAATAATTTATCTAGCCTCTGTTTTGGTTGTGTTTTTTGTGTTTAATTAGTGTTTGTGCCAGGTAGAACCATTGGGAAGACTTGGGGAAAGTCTTTTTGATCTTGCTGTAAAAAACAGAAACTTTAGCGCTCACGAGAATTGCTGCCATTTTTTACTGGAGAGTAATATTTAGTTAATTATTTTTTAATATGATTAATAGATAAATTTATCATGTCCAGAAATTTATTTTAGAATTTTTGGGGTTCCATAAGTATTCGAAACCTACAGATTAGTACAGATTGTTCTGTTTTTGACAGATTTTGTTTTTCGTGTGTTGTTTGCTTATTTTGATGAATCTATGGCTAGTAAAAGAGTTTAAAAACCATAGAGAAGTTGGAATACAGTAGGTTTAACACCAGTATAAATGAAGAATGGGTTCATTACAGTACCTTGAAGTGGTGGTTTGTTTTCATTTACTAACGAAGCTCACGGAGATTTTCTTTTAAGTTTTGTGTTGTGAAGTTTTCAAGTTTTGGGTAAATATTTTATGGATTATGAAACAAGGAGTGGCAAGATCCTAAGCTTGGGGATGCCTATGGCACCCCAAGGTAAAATAAAAGGACACCAAAAATCCTAAGCTTGGGGATACCCCGGAAGGCATCCCCTCTTTCGTCTTCGTTCATCGGTAACTTTACTTGGAGCTATATTTTTATTCGCCACATGATATGTGTTTTTCTTGGAGCGTCTTCTATGATTTGAGTCTTTTATTTTTAGTTTACCACAATCATCCTTGCTGCACACACCTTTTTAGATAGACACACATGAATTGGAATTTATTAGAATACTCTATGTGCTTCACTTATATCTTTTGAGCTATATAGTTTTTGCTCTACTACTTCACTTATATCTTTTAGAGCACGGTGGTGGTTTATTTTATAGAAATAATTGATCTCTCATGCTTCACTTATATTATTTCGAGATTCCTTTAGAACAACATGGCAACTTACTTTTAGGCATAATAAAAACTTTCATATAAGTGCATTGAATACTAAGACAAGTTTGATACTTGATGATTGTTTTGAGATATGGAGATAGTGATATCAAAGTTGTGCTAGTTGAGTAGTTGTGAATTTGAGGAATACTTGTGTTGAAGTCTGCAAGTCCTGTAGCATGCAAGTATGGTAAACATTGTGTAACAAATTTGAAACATGAGGTGTTATTTGATTGTCTACCTTATGAGTGGCGGTCGGGGACAAGCGATGGTCTTTTCCTACCAATCTATCCCCCTAGGAGCATGCGCGTAATACTTGGTTTTTGATGACTTGTAGATTTTTGCAATAAGTATGTGAGTTCTTTATGACTAATGTTGAGTCCATGGATTATACGCACTCTCACCCTTCCATCATTGCTAGCCTCTTCGATACCGTGCATTGCCCTTTCTCACCTTGAGAGTTGGTGCAAACTTCGCCGGTGCATCCAAACCCCGTGATACGATACGCTCTATCACACATAAACCTCCTTATATCTTCCTCAAAACAGCCACCATACCTACCTATTATGGCATTTCCATAGCCATTCCGAGATATATTTCCATGCAACTTTCCATCATTCCGTTTATTATGACACGCATCATCATTGTCATATTGCTTTGCATGATCATGTAGTTGACATCGTATTTGTGGCAAATCCATCGTTCATAATTTTTTCATACATGTCACTCTTGATTCATCGCAATCCCGGTACACCGCCGGAGGCATTCATATAGAGTCATATCTTGTTCTAGTATCGAGTTGTAATCATTGAGTTGTAAATAAATAAAAGTGTGATGATAATCATTAATAGAGCATTGTCCCAAAAAAATAGAAAGGCCAAATAATAATAAAAAAGAAGGCCCCAAAAAAGGGCAATGCTACTATCCTTTTTCCATACTTGTGCTTCAAAGTAGCACCATGATCTTTATGATAGAGAGTCTCTTGTTTTGTCATTTTCATATACTAGTGGGAACTTTTCATTATAGAACTTGGCTTGTATATTCCAACAATGGGCCTCCTCAAGTGCCCTAGGTATTCGTGAGCAAGCAAGTTGGATGCACACTGTGGCGACCCGACCCGAATGGATCAAGTCTACTGTGCTCCGGTGTCATCCCTGGATCAGTAATGCTGACACCACACAGTACATCGAAGGATTTATAGCAGAGTGGCAATCACACACTTATTACATCGTTGTCTCAAAGAGAACTTATTACAATAAAGATGGCTTAAGGCCATCTAATAATGATAACAGCGGAAGACTCAGAAGATAAATGGGTCCAACAACTCCAACGGCAACACTGAGTATAGAACCACGACCTACAAGCACCTTACTCGTCGTCTGAAAAGTCTGCAACATGAGAAGTTGCAGGCCGAAACGGGTCAGCACATGGAATATGCTGGCAATGTAACACATAAAGAGTAATGGAATGAAACAGCTATACTATATGCATATATGGCTGGTGGAAAGCTCTATGGTTACAGTTTTGCGTAAAGCCAGTTTTTCCCTACTGCAAAGGAATAAATTTATTTAACTATCATGGTGGTTGTTAAACATCGAGAATGGTTGACAGCATTCCGATCCCAATTAAGTGAACAATTAAACCCAACAACATTAATTAGAAGTAACATGATGAGATTCACATGATATTCAAGTACTAGATACTCAAGTTGTCCATAACCGGGGACACGGCTAATCATGATTAGTTTGTACACTCTGCAGAGGTTTGCGCACTTTTCCCCACAAGACTCGATCGCCTCCGTTTGGTTTCTCGCACTGCAGGGTGTTTGAGAAGACGGATGACCGAGACACAGTCTTTCAGAAGCACTAGCACCTTACATGTGGGTAGACCGGTACACCTACTTTCCCCTACATCTGCTAGTCTACCCATAAGAGTTCGCACGACTTAGTCAACTATGCCAGAGCCCATAATGGCTTGTGGCTGCACACGGAAGTTAATAGCATGAAAGATCTTATGATCCCTTTGAGCCTGGGTGGCGGTCCAAAAAAACAGGCAAGTCCCGATAGACATCAGGTGCCTCAATCCACCCAGATGTGTGTTTAAGTTGCCACCTTAGATAAACCATTAAATTATCAATCTCACATCTGTCATGGATATCACTCACCCAATCCACGTCTACTAGCATAGCATGGCATAATAAGCAAACGCAGAAGTAACTCCCAAAGGTTTCATAATAATACAGGTAATAGGTACTACCTCATCTACGTCCCATCCCACAATTTAATTAGATCCTAATCATGCAATGTGAGAGGATTGATCTAATGCAATAAAACATGGGTTGTAGAAAAGGTATGATCAAAGTGTTACTTGCCTTGCTGATGATCCGCGAGACCTAGGGAATCGAAGTAACAAGCGGCGCAATCCGGGTGATCTATCGCAGACAAACAACAAGCACACAATAAGTACTCATCTAATGCACAGGTAAAACTCAAACAAGAGAACAAACCAGAAAGTTCAACTTAAGAACTCCGGTTGCAAAGAAAGAACGAACCGAACAAACGACGGAAAACAAACGGCAGAAGAAAACAACTCGGTTCTAGTAAGTTGAAACTAGGTCAAATTTTACTGTAGCAAAAGCTTGTTCAAGTTGATTAGACGGAACGACGTTTTCGAAACGAAACTCCAGGCGCTTGAATCACCTGATTCCGATAAACGAGCGAGAAGAAAGACTAGAACAAAGATCGGATCTGAGATCGCGATCGGAAAGAACGCGGAATAAAACCGACGAGAAAGAAAACGAAGAGCGGTTAAACGAACGGACGTCGTTAACCGGGAAAGAATCGGTGATCACGCTCGTTAAGACGAACGGTCCGAAAGAAGAACGAAAACCGATCTAGGGTTTTCGGAAAAGAAACTGAAAAAAAACGGAAAACCGAAACAAAAACCGGAAGAAAAGAAAACGGAAAAGAAAACCGGAAAGAAACGGAACGGTTCTTTTAAGAAAAACCGAACCGGGCGAGGAGTTGCGCAGCTACCTCCGGCGAGGGCTCCGGCGGCGGCGGGCAAGGGCAGCAGCGGCGGCGCTAGGCGGCTGCGGCAGCAGCAGCTAGAGGCGGCGGTGGCGGCCAAGGGCGGCGGCGGCGGCTATAGGCGGCGGCGGCTTGGGCTTAGGAGGAGAGGGGGGGCTTGGGTATTTATACTAGGAGGGGGGTGTTGCTTGGGGAGGGGGCAAGGGGCAAGGGCGGCGGCGGCCTGGAGTCCTTCCAGGACTCGGGCGAGGGGCGGGGCTGGCTGGGCCTTGGCCCGGCTGGCCTGGCGCGCGGGAGCGGCTCTTTTTTTTAAATCGGTTTCGCGCGCAGAAAAACAAAAAGAAAACTAACTAAATGAACTCCGAAAAACCTAAAGTAAATTTTCCCCGACTCCTGACAACGAGTCGAACAAAATGAACTTTACTCCGGGCCTAAAATGCAATTTTTGAAAACATGCATTTTTCCCTATCCAAATAAAATGCAAATAAACTCCGGAAAAACCAAAACTTGACTTATTCATTAAATCTTCATTTTTTCCTAACTTTGGGAAAGTCATATTATTCCCTCTCTCATTTTTTTTTTGATATTGGAAAAATAATTGAAGATGAAATAAATAAATCAAATGATCCTCTTTTCAAATTTGAGAAAACTCTCAAATATGAAAATAACGAAATCTCCAACTCTCTCCGAAGGTCCTTGAGTTGCGTGAAATTTCTAGGATCGGGCAAAATGCAAGAAAATATGACATGCATGATGATCTAGTGTATAACATTCCAAATTGAAAATTTGGGATGTTACAAACCTACCCCCCTTAAGATGAATCTCGCCCTCGAGATTCGGGTTGGCTAGAAAATAGGTGAGGGTGGTCCTTGAGCAAATCTTCTTCTCTTTCCCAGGTGGCTTCATCCTCTGAGTGGTGGTTCCACTGAACTTTGCAAAACTTGATAACCTTGTTACGGGTAACTCTGCTGGCAAACTCGAGAATCTTAACTGGCTTCTCCTCATACGTTAAGTCCTCCTTCAACTGAATCGCTTCGAGCGGTACTGTATCTCTTAGCGGTACCTCCGCCATTTCGGCGTGACACTTCTTCAGCTGAGAAACATGGAATACATCATGAACTCCTGACAGTCCCTCTGGTAATTCCAACTTATAAGCGACTTCTCCCATACGTTGCAAGTTCTTATACGGTCCAACGAAACGCGGTGCTAATTTTCCCTTAACTCCAAAGCGCTTAACTCCTCGAAGTGGGGATACTCGAAGATAAACTCTGTCTCCGGTTTCGTAAACTGTCTCCTTGCGTTTAGAATCTGTGTAGCTCTTCTGCCTGGACTGGGCTACCTTGAGCCTATCGCGAATCAACTTAACTTTCCGTTCGGACTCCTTAATCAAATCTAGTCCAAAGAATTGACGATCTCCAACTTCGTCCCATGACAACGGTGTCCTGCACCTCCTTCCGTATAAAGCTTCGAAAGGTGCCATCTTCAAACTGGTTTGGTAACTGTTGTTATAAGAAAACTCCGCATACGGCAAGTTATCGTCCCAGCTAGATCCATAATCTAGTGCACAAGCTCTCAGCATATCTTCCAGAATCTGATTGACTCTCTCGGTCTGTCCATCTGTCTGCGGATGAAAAGCTATGTTGAACTCTAGTCTGGTACCCAAGGTCTCATGCAACTGATTTCAAAACTTTGAGGTAAATTGGGTTCCTCTATCTGATATGATACTCCTTGGAACTCCATGCAAACAAATGATTCTAGTCATGTATATCTTTCCCAACTTAGCACTGGTGTAAGTGGTCTTAACTGGAATGAAATGTGCTACCTTCGTCAATCGATCAACTACTACCCATATCGAGTCATAGCCTGATTTTTTCCTGGGTAGTCCCGTGATAAAATCCATGCCTATCTTATCCCACTTCCACTCGGGTATCGGCAATGGTTGTAACAATCCGGCTGGCTTCTGATGTTCTGCCTTTACTCTATGACACACATCACAAACTGCTACATATGCTGCAATATCCTTCTTCATTCCAGTCCACCAGAATGTTTCCTTTAAATCCAAATACATCTTGGTATTCCCTGGGTGAATCGAATACGGTGAATCATGTGCCTCGTGCAAAATCAACTTCCTGATCTCCGGGTCATTGGGCACATAAACACGGTCCTCAAACCATAAGGTATCGTGCTCATCCTCACGAAATCCCTTTGCTTTTCCTTCGCTCAATTTCTCTTTTATAGCAGCAATCTCCTTGTCAGATTTCTGAGCTTCTCTGATCTTTCCATCAATGTTGACTGAATCTCCAATGCTGCTACATAGCCTCTCGGAACTATTTCCAAACATAGCTCATGAAGGTTTTCTGCTAACTCCTTTGGTACTTCTCCCGTCATTAGAGTATTGACATGGCTCTTACGGCTCAATGCATCAGCTACTACATTAGCTTTTCCGAGATGGTAATGCAATCTCATGTCATAATCCTTGATGAGCTCCAACCATCTCCTTTGTATGAGGTTCAACTCCTTCTGAGTGAAAATGTACTTCAAACTCTTGTGATCCGTGTACACCTCACAATGATTTCCAATGAGGAAATGTCTCCACGTTTTCAATGCATGCACTACGGCTGCTAACTCCAAATCATGCGTGGCATAATTCAACTCATGAGGCTTCAGTTGCCGTGAAGCATACGAAACAACTCTCCCTTCCTGCATAAGCACTGCTTCAAGTGCTCGACGTGAAGCGTCGCAATACACCTCATAATCCTTGGTCTGATCTGGCAAAATCAATACTGGTGAGGTGACCAAATGTTTCTTCAACTCCTGGAAACTAGCCTCACACTCCTCAGTCCATTTGAACTTAGTATCCTTCTTCAACAACTCCGTCATAGGCTTTGCAATCTTTGAAAAGTTCTCAATGAATCTCCGGTAGTATCCTGCGAGTCCAAGAAAACTCCGGATCTCTCCAACGGTCGTTGGTGCTTCCCATTCTATTACGGTCTCAACCTTTATGGGGTCAACTGCTATACCTTCTCCAGATATAACGTGTCCGAGGAATCCAACTTCCTTTAACCAAAACTCGCATTTGCTGAATTTGGCATATAACTGATGTTCCCTTAGTTTCTCCAAAACCAAACGCAAATGTTCCTTATGCTCCTCTTCATTCCTTGAGTAAACCAGGATGTCATCAATGAACACTACGACGAACTTATCCAAAAACTCCATAAACACTTTGTTCATCAGGTTCATAAAATAGGCAGGTGCGTTAGTCAATCCAAATGACATAACGGTATACTCATACAGTCCATATCTTGTGGTGAATGCTGTCTTAGGTATGTCCTGCTCCCGAATCTTCAATTGATGGTACCCTGATCGCAAATAGATCTTGGAAAACACTTTAGCTCCTTGCAACCGATCAAACAGATCGTTGATCATTGGCAGTGGGTACTTGTTCTTGATGGTTACTTCATTCAATCCCCGATAATCTACAACCATCCTTAATGATCCATCCTTCTTTTCCACTAGAAGTACGGGTGATCCCCAAGGCGAAGAACTTGGGCGAATGTAACCTTTATCCAATAACTCCTTAATCTGATTCTTAATTTCCACCAAATCCTTTGCTGGCATCTGGTACGGTCGCTTCGATATTGGGCCTGTACCTGGCAATAACTCAATCAAAAACTCAATGTCTCTATCCGGTGGCATGCCTAGTAATTCCTCAGGAAATACATCAGGAAAATCCTTCACCACTGGTACTTCCTCTTGCACAACTCCTGTTAGGCAGTTTACTTGTGTCCTGTTTGGCACATGCCGGGATACATACTTGATCCTTCTTCCTTCTGGTGTTGTGAGCAAAATTGTCTTACTGGCGCAATCGATGTTTCCTCCATACATCGACAGCCAATCCATACCAAGAATCACATCCAGACCTTGGGATTCCAGAATAATTAAATCCGTTGGGAAAACATGCCTTCCTATACTTAATGGTACTTGGAAACATCCTTGTCTGGCCATGTACTCCGCTCCTGGCGAGCTTGCTAGCATAGGCGTTTTAAGAATCCTAGTGGGCAGGCTATACTTTTCCACAAATCCCCTTGATATGTATGAATGCGATGCACTAGTATCGAAAAGAACGAGTGCGGTAAATGACTTAACCAAAAACTTACCGATTACTGCATCAGGCTGATCTTCAACCTCCTCCACATTAACGTGGTTCACCTGTCCCCTATTGAAAGGGTTCGGCTTCTTCCCAGAGCTTCCATTGCCATTTCCATTCTGGCCTTCAGGACATTCATTGGCATAATGTCCGGTCTTGGAACACTTGAAACAGGTGACTTGACTCAGATCTCTCTTGGTTGGGATCGATGGGGTGGTCCGGTTCTGGCCGTTGCTTCCTCCATTCCCATTACCATTCTTGTGGCCATTATGGTTGTGCGAGCTACCTCCTCCATGGGTATGCTGAAACTGAAATCCCGGTTTAGGGGTAAAACGGGGCTTCTGCTGGCCTCCAGAGTTATACTTCCCCTGTCCATATTTCCTCTTGCGGTTCTCAATCTGCTGTTGCTTCCCTTCAATCATGATGGCACGATCTACCAACTCCTGGTAGTTGTTGAAACTCGCTACCATCAAATGTATGCTTAGTTCATCATTCAGTCCTTCCAGAAACTTCTCCTGCTTAGCTGCATCCGTAGCAACGTCATCTGGGGCATAACGTGCTAACTTGCTAAAGTCGTCAACGTACTGGCCAACTGTCCTTCCTCCTTGGCGTAAGTTGCGAAACTCACGCTTCTTCATGGCCATAGCTCCTGCTGAAACATGAGCAGTGCGGAAAGCTTGCTGAAACTGATCCCATGTGACAGTGTCAACTGGGTAAGTGGCTGTGAAATTCTCCCACCATGCTGCCGCGGGTCCGTCAAGCTGGTGAGCGGCAAACTTCACTTTCTCACCATCCGTGCATCCTGCAGTGGTCAACTCCCTTCCTATCTTGCGGAGCCAATCGTCTGCTACTATTGGCTCGGTGCTACTGGAAAACACCGGCGGATTCAGCCTATGGAAACGGGCTAAGTGGTCAACAGGTGGTGGTGGTGGTTGTGGGTTGTTGTTGTTGTTCTGCTGGTTCTGGACTAACATCTACATCAATTGATTCTATTGCTGGATCAACTGAGTGAGCTTCGGTGGAAATCCATTGTCACGTCTCGGAGGCATCTGAGGGTTTAGAAAAGACGAGAATTAAGATAGAGTGAGGTCTAAAGGGAAAACACTACCCCAATGCACATGAGCAAATGCACACAAAATCACTTCATTCAATCAAACAAGGGCTTGCAAACGATCTAAAACTATCGCAAAAGTGCTCAAACTAATGTTTACAGGGGGGAATACTACTACTATCTGGTGGTCATCTAGAAATTTGAACCGGTGGAAGACTCCATGATATCTGCTCCAGCTTCGTCTTCAAAGTCGGGTTCACTTGGATCCGAATCGGTGTCATCGATGATGATGTAGTTGTCCGGACATGCGACGTACTCGTCTTCCTCTTTGGATGCTAACTTCCTCTTGAGTTCTTCAATCTCCTGCTTAAGATCGACATTGTGCCTTGCTAGAGCTACGATTTCGTCCATGTAGTCCTTGCGTGTAGACTTCAGTTCTCCTTCTAGCTCGATGATCCTTGCCTTTGCATTCTTCAACTCTATCATATCATTGCACATCTGGTTCTCGTCGCGTCGAATGTGCTGGTTTAACTCCTGGATGAATGATGCAATGGATCTATCCTTCTTGGTGCTGACTAACTCCCATTGTTCGTCTCGGTGTCCGCAAATCTGGTAGATAGTGTCCTTGAGGTCTTCTTGGTAAACTCCTCCAATGCGCCCTATGGTGATATGAGCTGCCATGCTCTTTCCCAGACTCCAGGTTGGTGCATTGAAAACACTATCTATAGGCTTCATGATTGGCGCGAATGTCCTTCCCGGAACGTGAGCTTGACTCTTCCAGCGCTCCTCTTCAGGCAGAGTGGCGTTGAAGGTCCCGGTGAAGCTTGGTAGTCCAATGTTCAGGTACTTGGTGACTTCCTTCAAGTGAAATCCAAAAGGTGTTCCTTCATCCGGTTGAGCGTACTTAATCTTCGCGTTCGTCATCCTAAAAGAGTAGAAAAGATGAGGAGTTAGAAAATGAGAAGAGAATGGTGATCTATGGCTTTAACTTAGTGGTCATGTCCTACAGTCAGCGTGTGCTCTGATACCATCTCTGTGGCGACCCGACCCGAATGGATCAAGTCTACTGTGCTCCGGTGTCATCCCTGGATCAGTAATGCTGACACCACACAGTACATCGAAGGATTTATAGCAGAGTGGCAATCACACACTTATTACATCGTTATCTCAAAGAGAACTTATTACAATAAATATGGCTTAAGGCCATGTAATAATGATAACAGCGGAAGACTCGGAAGATAAATGGGTCCAACAACTCCAACAGCAACACTGAGTATAGAACCACGACCTAAAAGCACCTTACTCGTCGTCTAAAAAGTCTGCAACATGAGAAGTTGCAGCCCGAAACGGGTCAGCACATGGAATATGCTGGAAATGTAACACATAAAGAGTAATGGAATGAAACAGCTATACTATATGCATATATGGCTGGTGGAAAGCTCTATGGTTACAGTTTTGCGTAAAGCCAATTTTTCCCTACTGCAAAGGAATAAATTTATTTAACTATCATGGTGGTTGTTAAACATCGAGAATGGTTGACAGCATTCCGATCCCAATTAAGTGAACAATTAAACCCAACAACATTAATTAGAAGTAACATGATGAGATTCACATGATATTCAAGTACTAGATACTCAAGTTGTCCATAACCGGGGACACGGCTAATCATGATTAGTTTGTACACTCTGCAGAGGTTTGCGCACTTTTCCCCACAAGACTCGATCGCCTCCGTTTGGTTTCTCGCACTGCAGGGTGTTTGAGAAGATGGATGACCGAGACACAGTCTTTCAGAAGCACTAGCACCTTACATGTGGGTAGACCGGTACACCTACTTTCCCCTACATCTGCTAGTCTACCCATAAGAGTTCGCACGACTTAGTCAACTATGCCAGAGCCCATAATGGCTTGTGGCTACACACGGAAGTTAATAGCATGAAAGATCTTATGATCCTTTGAGCCTGGGTGGCGGTCCAAAAAAAACAGGCAAGTCCCGATAGACATCCGGTGCCTCAATCCACCTAGATGTGTGTTTAAGTTGCCACCTTAGATAAACCATTAAATTATCAATCTCACATCTGTCATGGATATCACTCACCCAATCCACGTCTACTAGCATAGCATGGCATAATAAGCAAACGCAGAAGTAACTCCCAAAAGTTTCATAATAATACAGGTAATAGGTACTACCTCATCTACGTCCCATCCCACAATTTAATTAGATCCTAATCATGCAATGTGAGAGGATTGATCTAATGCAATAAAACATGGGTTGTAGAAAAGGTATGATCAAAGTGTTACTTGCCTTGCTGATGATCCGCGAGACCTAGGGAATCGAAGTAACAAGCGGCGCAATCCGGGTGATCTATCGCAGACAAACAACAAGAACACAATAAGTACTCATCTAATGCACAGGTAAAACTCGAACAAGAGAACGAACCAGAAAGTTCAACTTAAGAACTCGGGTTGCAAAGAAAGAACGAACCGAACAAATGACGGAAAACAAACGGCGGAAGAAAACAACTCGGTTCTAGCAAGTTGAAACTAGGTCAAATTTTACTGTAGCAAAAGCTTGTTCAAGTTGATTAGACAGAACGGCGGTTTCGAAACGAAACTCCAGGCGCTTGAATCACCTGATTCTGATAAACGAGCGAGAAGAAAGACTAGAACGAAGATCGGATCTGAGATCGCGATCGGAAAGAACGCGGAATAAAACCGACGAGAAAGAAAACGAAGAGCGGTTAAACGAACGGACGTCGTTAACCGGGAAAGAATCGGTGATCAGGCTCGTTAAGACGAACGGTCCGAAAGAATAACGAAAACCGATCTAGGGTTTTCGGAAAAGAAACCAAAAAACGGAAAACCGAAACAAAAACCGGAAAAAGAAAACGGAAAAGAAAACCGGAAAGAAACGGAACGGTTCTTTTAAGGAAAACCAAACCGGGCGAGGGGTTGCGCGGCTACCTCCGGCGAGGCTCCGGCGAGGGCTCCGGCGGCAGCGGGCAAGGGCGGCGGCGGCAGCAGCAGCTAGAGGCGGCGGCGGCGGCCAAGGGCGGCGGCAGCTTGGGCTTGGGAGGAGAGGGGGGGCTTGGGTATTTATACTAGGAGGGGGGTGTTGCTTGGGGAGGGGGCAAGGGGCAAGGGCGGCGGCGGCCTGGAGTCCTTCTAGGACTCGAGCGAGGGGCGGGGCTGGCTGGGCCTTGGCCCGGCTGGCCTGGCGCGCGGGAGCTGCTCTTCTTTTTTTTAAATCGGTTTCGCGCGCAGAAAAACAAAAAGAAAACTAACTAAACAAACTCCGAAAAACCTAAAGTAAATTTTCCCCGACTCCTGACAACGAGTCGAACAAAATGAACTTTACTCCGGGCCTAAAATGCAATTTTTGAAAACACGCATTTTTCCCTATCCAAATAAAACGCAAATAAACTCCGGAAAAACCAAAACTTGACTTATTCATTAAATCTTCATTTTTTCCTAACTTTGGGAAAGTCATATTATTCCCTCTCTCATTTTTTTTGATATTGGAAAAATAATTGAAGATGAAATAAATAAATCAAATGATCCTCTTTTCAAATTTGAGAAAACTCTCAAATATGAAAATAACGAAATCTCCAACTCTCTCCGAAGGTCCTTGAGTTGCTGGAAATTTCTAGGATCGGGAAAAATGCAAGAAAATATGACATGCATGATGATCTAGTGTATAACATTCCAAATTGAAAATTTGGGATGTTACACACACGCACTTAGTTTATTTTTTGAGCTTTCATACATTTATAGCTCTAGTGCATCCGTTGCATGGCAATCCCTACTCCTTGCATTGACATCAATTGATGGGCATCTCCCTAGCCCATTGATTAGCCGCGTCGATGTGAGACTTTCTCCTTTTTTTGTCTTCTCCACATAAACCCCTTCATTATATTCTATTCCACCCATGGTGCTATATCCATGGCTCATGCTCATGTATTGCGTGAAAGTTGAAAAAAGTTTGAGATTACTAAAGTATGAAACAACTGCTTGGCTTGTCATTGGGGTTGTGCATGATGAGAGCATTCTTGTGTGACGAAAATGGAGCATGACCAAACTATATGATTTTGTAGGGATGAACTTTCTTTGGCCATGTTATTTTGAGAAGACATGATTGCTTAGTTAGTATGCTTGAAGTATTATTATTTTTATGTCAATATTAAACTTTTATCTTGAATCTTTTGGATCTGAACATTCATGCCACAATAAAGAAAATTACATTGAGAAATATGTTAGGAAGCATTCCACATCAAAAATTCTGTTTTTATCATTTACCTACTCGAGGACGAGCAGGAATTAAGCTTGGGGATGCTTGATACGTCTCCAATGTATCTATAATTTTTTATTGTTCCATGATATTATATTATCTGTTTTGGATGATAACGGGCTTTATTTTACACTTTTATATTATTTTTTGGGACTAACCTATTAACCGGAGGCCCAGCCCAAATTGTTGTTTTTTTGCCTATTTCAGTGTTTCGTAGAAAAGGAATATCAAACGGAGTCCAAACGGAATGAAACCTTCGGAAACGTGATTTTTGGAACAAACGTGATCCAGAGGACTTGGAGTGGACGTCAAGCAATCAACGAGGAGGCCACGAGGCAGGGGGGCGCGCCTACCCCCCTGGGCGTGCCCTCCACCCTCGTGGGCCCCTCGTTGCTCGACCGACCTACTTCTTCCTCCTATATATATCCATGTACCCCGCAAACATCCAGGAGCACCACGAAACCCTATTTCCACCACCACAACCTTCTGTACCCAAGAGATCCCATCTTGGGGCCTTTTCAGGAGCTACGCCGAAGGGGGCATTGATCACGGAGGGCCTCTACATCACCTCCATGGCCCCTCCGATGATGTGTGAGTAGTTTACCTCAGACCTTCGGGTCCATAGCTAGTAGCTAGATGGCTTCTTCTCTCTCTTTGGATCTCCATACAAAGTTCTCCTCGATTTTCTTGGAGATCTATTCGATGTAACTCTTCTTTTTGTAGTGTGTTTGTCGACATCCGATGAATTATGGGTTTATGATCAAGTTTATCTATGAACAATATTTGAATCTTCTCTGAATTCTTTTACGTATGATTGGTTTATCTTTGCAAGTCTCTTCGAATTATCAGTTTGGTTTGTCCTACTAGATTGTTCTTTCTTGCAATGGGAGAAGTGCCTAGCTTTGGGTTCAATCTTGCGGTGATCGATCCCAGTGACAGAAAGGGAAATGACACGTATTGTATTGTTGCCATCGAGGATAAAAAGATGGGGTTTACATCATATTGCATGAGTTTATCCCTCTACATCATGTCATCTTGCTTAAGGTGTTACTTTGTTCTTATGAACTTAATACTCTAGATGCATGCTGGATAGCGGTCGATGTGTGGAGTAATAGTAGTAGAAGCAGGCAGGAGTCGGTCTACTTGTCTCAGACGTGATGCCTATATATAGGATATGCCTAGATATTCTCATAATTATTATCTTTTCTATCAATTGCTCGACAGTAATTTGTTCACCCACTGTAATACTTATGCTATCTTGAGAGAAGCCACTAGTGAAACCTATGGCCGCCGAGTCTATTTTCCATCATACAAGTTTCCAATCTATTTTACTTTGTAATCTTTACTTTCAATCTATATCATAAAAATACCAAAAATATTTATCTTATTATTATCATCTCTATTAGATCTCACTCTTGCAAGTGGCCGTGAAGGGATTGACAACACCTTTATCGCGTTGATTGCGAGGTTCTTATTTGTGTGTGTAGGTACGAGGTGACTCGCGCGTGGTCTCCTACTGGATTGATATCTTGGTTCTCAAAAACTGAGGGAAATACTTACGCTGCTTTACTGCACTACCCTTTCCTCTTCAAGGGAAAACCAATGCAGTGCTCAAGAGGTAGCAGTCTTGACTCTAGAATTTATTATATACTGTATAAAAAATCCTCGCAAAGTTTCGTTCGATTCCGAGAACTTTTATTTCTGCACAAAAATAACACCATGATAGTTCTGTTGAAAACAGCGTCAGTCCGGGTTTAGTTTCATTCAAATCATGCAAATTAGAGTCCAAAACAAGAGGAAAAAGCGTTAGGAAAAGTAGATACGTCATTGGGTATGTTGTCATTTGTTAAACTGGAAAGATTGACATTTGTTGATCCAGTAACATTGTCATTTGTCAACCTTGTAACACTATGATTTATCAAAATATGAAGCTAAAAATCACTAGTAGTATCTAATTTTTGCAACCAAAATTCAATAATTAAGCATAGATTTCATTCATAGATTAAGTAGTCGTTCTTTATACAAATAGTTCAACTCGATAGCTGAACCGACCAAACTTTTCACCAATTGTTGCCAACCACGTACTGAAATAGCTAGTTCTACTTTATATACTAGCTAATTTTAAGTACGTTGTACAGTTTCACCACATCTATAGTTAGATACACTGAACAAAATAGCCCCTAAATACTACTACTACGGAGGGGCTTTTTACTACTTCTAGCGGCCTCTCCTCTGCCGAGCGCTCTTAGTAAGAGGTAGAGGAGGATGAGCCTACCGATGAGCTGGACAACTACAATACGGTGCCTGCCGCTGTTGCACCTTCAGTGATGCTCACCTCGAATGCCCTCTGCCGCTCTAGACGACCCCTCTCGAAGCGGTGGTTCTCCTCGTAGATCTCCTGATTCCTTGCCTCTAAGGCGGCGTGTGTCGCGGCCACGGTGGCGGTAAGGCTCCTTGCGTGCTCGACGAGGCGCTCCTCCTCCTCCTGTAGGAACTCGGTGTAGCGCGCAAGGTCACTGACGCATGTGCGTGCATCCACATCTGCCTCCCACCTTCGGGCTGCAGTGGCAGAGCGGGTGATGACCCCGGCGGTCGACGGTGGGCTGGCGGCCACGGCGACCGACGATGCGGTGGTGGCAACGACCACCACCTCCCGCCTTTGGGCTGCGGTGGCGGAGCGGGTGATGGCCACGATGGCCAGCAGTGGAGTGGCGGTCACGACGGCCACCTCCCGCCTTCGGGCCGCGGCGGTGGAGCGGGCGATAGCCCTGGCTTTCGACGGTGGTGTGGCAGCAACAGCGGCCGGCAATAGCTGCCGACGGGTAGCAGCGGCGGAGCGTGTGGTGCGTATTCCGCGCACACCCAACAGGGACGCCACGCGCACTACACTACACCGGGGACTGCGCCGCCGCCGCGGTGTAGCCTCCGAGCTGGAGCTGTCCTCTGATGACAGCGGAGTGGCTGAGTGACGACGACGGACCGGTGCCATTGGCGATTGTGGGAGAAGCAAACGAGATAAGCTACAGGGAGGGAGGGGAAAATGCGACGCAGGACTCGCCGACCGTGAGGGTTTATATAGCGGGCTGGTAAGCATTGGGATTTTGGGGGATTTCACCGAGTCGGACAGGAAGCTTGCGTGGGAACCTGCGAGGTTGCATGGGAACGGGCTCACCGACGATTCATTCGCGCCGCCGTTTGGCCAAAAGAACGCTCCCGCGTGCTGCGCAAGCTTGCGCTGTAAGCCGTCTGCGGCAACGGGGTGACAAGACGTCTAAGAGGAGGACGAAAGGCCATGTACACGTACGGTTAATAAAAAACATTTGCGATTTAATTACCTACTATAACCCTTGGTCCTGGTTTATAAGTAGGATTTAACTAAAAAATACGAATGCATGTCGCTAAGGATTATATAGTTGGATTCGTATTTGAACATAGTTTCCAATTATATATTTTTATAACATGCATTAACATTTTGTTGGCCAAATTCGAGGGCAAAGTATGGCACAGAATATAAAAGGGACTATAGACCAAGACGGAGGTAGTAGCACACGGCCGCTCTCCATGCAGCAACGCAACTATCAGTTGGCTTGTGGGCGACCATTTCCTGCGTGTTCAACTACTCTATGCATGTGGTTGCTTGCGGTTGAGGTGGCTGAAAGTGCAACTATCCCTAGGTGGTTTTGGTAATTCATAACAACATATAGCTCATTGAGCTAATACTATTCCAAGATAATTATTTCAGGAAAGCTCAATGATTGGCATGGCATGGATGTGAAAGTGGAACCCTCAAAATGCTAAGGACAATGGATTGGCTCAAGCTCAAAAGCTCAAGACTCTTCATTTTATATTTTAGTGATCCAAGATCACATTGAGTCCATAGGAAAAGCCAATACTATTAAGGAGGGATGAGGTGTTGCTTAATGAGCCTCTTGCTTCATGTGCTTAGTGATATGCTCCAAAACCCTCAACTACTTTCCCATATCCACATATGACCTAAACTCTAAGCCAAACTCGGTCCTACCGATTCTTCCTATCCGGCGCCACCGAGTTTCACTTGTCATTAGCCACTGCCGAACCCTAGCAATTCGGTTCTACCGATAAGGATCTCGGTCCCACCGAGATGGGGTTGCAAACTCTCTGTTTCCCTTTCGTAACTTTTCGGTCCCACCGAAAGAGCGAATCGGTCCCACCGAGATTTCAATGTAAACTCAGTGTTTCCCCTTTGTAACTTTTCGGTCTCACCGAGTTCCACTCGGTCTCACCGAAAGAGCAAATCTGTCCCACCAAGTTTGCCTAACCAACTCTCTGGTTAGCTAATTACCAAATTCGGTCTCACCGAGTTTGTGTAATCGGTCTCACCGAGATTACGTTATGCCCAAACCCTAACCGAATCGGTCCTACCGAGTTGCATGTCAGTCCCACCGAAATTCCTAACGGTCACTAGGTTTACTATTTCGGTCAGACCGAGTTTTCTGATTCGGTCCCACCGAGATTGGTAAATTGTGTGTAACGGTTGGATTTTGTGTGGAGGCTATATATACCCCTCCACCTCTTTCTCATTTAGTGAGAGAGCCATCAGAACACACACATCATTCCAACTCATATGTTCTGAGAGAGAACCACCTACTCATGTGTTGAGACCAAGACATTCCATTCCTATCATATGAATCTTGATCTCTAGCCTTCCCAAGTTGCTTTCCACTCAAATCTTCTTTCTACCAAATCCAAATCCTATGAGAGAGAGTTGAGTGTTGGGGAGACTATCATTTGAAGCACAAGAGCAAGGAGTTCATTACCTACACACCATTTGTTACTTCTTAGAGAGTGGTGTCTCCTAGATTGGCTAGGTGTCACTTGGGAGCCTCCGACAAGATTGTGGAGTTGAACCAAGGAGTTTGTAAGGGCAAGGAGATCGCCTACTTCGTGAAGATCTACCGCTAGTGAGGCAAGTCCTTTGTGGGCGATGGCCATGGTGGGATAGACAAGGTTGCTTCTTCGTGGACCCTTTGTGGGTGGTTGCTTCTTCGTGGACCCTTCGTGGGTGGAGCCCTTCGTGGACTCGCGCAACCATTGCCCTTGGGTGGAGCCCTGTGTGGACTCGCGCAACCGTTACCCTTCGTGGGTTGAAGTCTCCATCAACGTGGATGTAGGATAGCACCACCTATCCGAACCACGGGAAAAACATCCGTGTCTCCCATAGCGTTTGAATTCTCCAAACCCTTCCCTTACATTCTTGCAAGTTGCATGCTTTACTTTCCGCTGCCATTATACTCTTTGCATGCTTGCTTGAATTGTGTGATGATTGCTTGACTTGTCCTAAAATAGCTAAAATCTGCCAAAAACAAAAATTGGGAAAAAGGTTAAGTTTTTATTTGGTCAAGTAGTCTAATCACCCCCCCTCTAGACATACTTTCGATCCTACAGGTGGTATCAGAGCTTTGGTCTCCATTTGCTTGATCTCCATAGCTTTTGGTGGTCATAGCCTTGGTTTCACAACCTAGGAGAGTATGGTGTCTAGCGAGGGAAGTTATCACCGTAGAGGTCCTTACTTTGATGGTACTAATTTTGCTAGTTGGAAGCATAAAATGAAAATGCATATTCTTGGACATAACCCCGCCGTTTGGGCTATTGTGTGTGTTGGTTTGCAAGGTGACTTCTTTTATGGGAGAGAACCGAACCGTGAAGCTACCGCGGATGAGTTGAAGATGTTGCAATACAATGCTCAAGCTTGTGATATTCTCTTCAACGGATTGTGCCCCGAAGAATTCAACAAAATCAGTCGCCTTGAGAATGCAAAGGAAATTTGGGACACTTTGATTGATATGCACGAAGGTACCGACTCCGTCAAGGAATCCAAGTTGGATGTGCTTCAAAGCCAACTTGACAAGTTCAAGATGAAGGATGGTGAAGGTGTCGCTGAAATGTACTCTAGGATTGCTCTCATCACAAATGAGATTGTCGGCTTAGGAAGTGAAGAGATGACCGATAAGTTCATCATCAAGAAGATCCTAAGAGCCTTGGATGGAAAATATGATACAGTGTGCACATTGATCCAAATGATTCCCAATTACAAAGATCTCAAGCCAACAGAGGTGATTGGAAGAATTGTTGCTCATGAGATGTCACTTAAGGATAAAGAGGAACTTCACAACAAATCAAAGTGGTGCCTATAAAGCCTCATGTGAAGCCCCTACATCATCAAGTGAGAAACAAGACTTCAATGAAGAATTGAGCTTAATGGTGAAGAACTTCAACAAGTTCTACAAGAGTAGAAGCAAAGATAGAAGCTCCAAATCAAGGTCCTACAATGACAAAAGATCTTCTAGTCGAGAGCGAAACTATTACAATTGTGGAAGACCCGGACACTATTCCAATGAGTGTACGGCTCCCTACAAGAGAAGAGAAGATTCTCCAAAAATAAGAAGCAAAGGATCACCACCAAGAGAGAGAAGGAGTAGAGATGATCGTTATGAACGAAGATACTCACGGAGAAGCAAGGATTCGGAAAGGAAGGAAAAATCATCAAGGAGCTACACAAGACGAAGACATCAAGCTCATGTTGGTGAATGGGCATCCGGCTCCGACAGCCACTCCGAGAGAAGTTATCACTCCGACTCCGAAGATACTCAAGATGAAGGTGTTGCCGGTCTAGCACTTGTGTCAACCAACTCCTACGACATATTTGACTCACCAAATGAAGGAGTTGGAAGATGCTTCATGGCCAAAGGTCCTAAGGTAACACACCCCGAGTATGTTGATTTCAATAGTGATGAAGATGACTTGTTAGGTGATGATTTGCTTGGTGACAACTCTAGTGATGAATACTATGATGAAAGACCAATTAATCATGCTAAAACGAGTGACAATGATAAGGAGAAGATTGAGGCTCTAACTAAAGAACTAAAAACTCTTAAGTTAGCTCATGACACTATCTTCGAAGATCATCGAGAACTTTTAAGAGCTCATGAGAAACTACGCTTTGAAAAGCTCAATCTTGAGCAAGAGCATGAGTTCTTAAAGGCAATCAATGATGATCTCCGCAAGAAAAGTTCTTCTTACATTGCCAAGAGTTTACTCTTATCCACTTACATGCCTCAAGTCAAGTCTAACAAGGATTCTTCCTCTAGTAGTAACAATGATCATGCTAAATCCAATATTGTTGCTTCTAGTAGCTCTCTTGATTCCACTAATGATTCTCTTAGCCAAGTTACACTTGAGCAAGAAAATAGCTTATTGAAGGGAATTATAGAGAAAGGAGTGTACAAAAGCCTTGCCGGGAGTAAGCAATTCGAGGAAATTGTGCGCAAGCAAGGAATGCACCGGAAGAATCAAGGTATTGGTTTTGAACGAAAGTTCAATGCCAATGGAGTTGAATGGGAAGAAGATCAATACCCCAAGACAAAGTTTGTCCCTCAACAAGAGAAGTATACTTCTTTCAAGGGGACACAAGCTCAAGATGATCTTCCACCACAAGACTACGAGCAAAAAGGCAAGGACAAGCTTCAAGAGGAAATTGATGCATTTGAAGAAGCTCCTAAGACCTTAGTCAAGTGGATTTCCAAGACTACTTCAAGTTCTACTTCATCAAGTACGACTACAACTCCAAGGATTCCCATCAAGATGATGTGGATCCAAAAGAAGAAGAACTAGAGAGTTCTTGAGGGTGACTCCGCCAACATACTTCACTCTTATCATTTTGGCAAGAACAAGTGCAATCAACCTCCACATCTTGCACTAGTTCAAGGAGTCACAAACCCTCTTGTTGGTAAGACAAGGGACAAGGTTACCGAAAAGTTTTCATGGACATCATCTTTTGTGTGCATCACTCTATGTCTATGGATATCCTTGTTTGTTCCTTATGGGACTAACCCATGTAGGTATTGAAAGTGCAATTCACTCAAATGGATAGCTCCAAGAGATCTACATCAACATTGAGCATCCACATCTTCAATATCTACATGAAGTCATCATCGACAAAACCCAAGGTTAGTTCATCCCTCTTAAGGGGGATATCACATCTAGGGGGAGCTATACTCTAAGACTTGAGCTAAAGCAACTCTAAAGATGTGAACAAAACAATGCTTTATGTAAAAGTGGTAACCCCACTTGAGCTTAAACGATGAGTATAACATATGATCAAGTGTTCTCACTTGACTCCTAAGTCAATATACTCATATATAGATGACCTAGTCATCGCAAATTGCTTCATAGATGCTAGAATTGGTTGTGCATGCCTTGCCACATATTTCATTTGCCATCTTATTGTGTGAGCATGCTGGTTGCATATTTTACTCATTCGAGGACATCCACTTGTTGTTTTGATTGTTTGGCTTTATCTTCTTTTGCCAAGTGGATGGACAAGAATGCCTAAGAACCTCCTCTAGCTATCTATGCTTTTCTCGTCTCAAACTCTATTCATGCTGCATCACAAAATTTGATCAAGTCAGATTCGAACCACTCTGTGTGAGGAGCGCTCGGAGTCCCCGATTCATCATAGACTTAAGCTTCCAAAACCTCTTTATGATTCTCGGTCTGACCGATACTCCACTTTCGGTCCTACCGAGATCATTAAGTTGATCTAGATTTTCGATCTCGGTGCAACCGATTTGAACCTTTCGGTCTCACCGAGTTTCAGTAACTGCACGCAGTTATGAATCTCGGTGCCACCGAGTTGTTCAACTCGGTCACACCGGCAGGGTCGGGCTATATATAGTCACGGGAAAAATTTGGAAATTTCTCTGAACCCCTTCGCCCGCGCGATAGCCTGCTCTGCCCTTGAGGTCTCCGGATCGTCTTCTCGCCGCCAGCAGCCTCCAGTCGCTGGTCTCCGTCGCCGTCAACGGGAATTCTGCCTCGCCGTTGCCGCCGTAGCAAGTCCCCGCCGAACTAGGGTATGGACTTGATCTTTGTGCTATTCCTCAATATGATTCCTAGAACATTGTGATCATATTGTTTCTAGCCACGTTTGATAAACTTCTATCCAGTCAAAACGCTCATAGATTAGGTTTGATTCAAAAATTCTAGGTTTAGGTTTCCGCCGAAACCATCTCGGACCCACCGAGTTGAAAAACTCGGTCCCACCGATTTGGCTTATGCCATTGCACAAGTGAGACTCGGTCTGACTGAGAATTACTTATCGGTGTGACCGATTTTTGAACTCAGTGAAACCCTAGCAGTCTCGGTACCACCGAACTGTGACTCGATCCTACCGAGTTCACTAGTTTAGGTTCCAAAACTGCTTCGGTATCACCGAGTTTGAAAATCGGTAGATCCGAGATGATTTCAGTGGGAAACTAAAACTAAGTTTTTGGATCATTCTTTTTGCAAAAATCTCTACATTTTGTGATGCTCATCCACTCTATCTCCTCTATAATCTATTCATAGGGTCAGCAGTCAGTTTGCAACATGTCAGACCAGAGTGACAGCCAAAACTTGTCAGAGCAGCAAGTGCAGTTGAGTGAGGGCACTAGCCCCTCAAGTTCCTCAGATGATGGCAGCAGGAGCACACGCAGCAACCTGCCTAAAGCTGCCACGAGACAAAGAAAGAAGAAAGCCTCAGATTCTGAAGATGAGGACTATGTGGCAGAGGAAGAGGCCACTTCCAAGAGAGTTGAGCCAGCTCAAGGCTCAAAGCCAGGCCTGAAAATCAAAAGGCCAGCAGGCAGGCAACCCATGTCAAAGGCTAGAGCCTCAACTGAGAAGCCTGCTCCCATTGAGCCCGTTGCAGCTGAAGGCAAGAAGAGGAAAGAAAGAGTGAAAAAGACTGTGGCTAGGGTGCTTGGGAAAGCCTCCATCATGGTAGAAGAGGAGGAGGAAGAAGAGGCAGCTGCACCAGCGCCCAAGGCAGCAAAACTTATGGGAGATGCCATAAGGTCAGGGGGAGCTGCATCCAAGCCCAAGGAAGCACCTAAGGCTGCATCTAAGCCTAAGAGTGCACCAAAGAGAAACACAAGAAGCATCCCAGCCACTGAGAAGAACAAGGCCCCAGTGCCTGAGACTGTTGCAGAGGAAGAGGAAGAGAGTGTCCTTCGGAAGCTCAAGCCCAAGATCCCAGACCACAACGATGCTCATCCTGTGGCTGAGGATATGAAGCTCAGGAGAGAATGAGGGCTCAGGAAGTGGAGAGAAGCAGATCCATATGCTTCTAGGAGAAGGACTGCAGTGGACTACAGGTTTCATACCAAGGAGCAGCAGGATTTCTATGAGACAGTGCTACTTGACAAGAAGCCAATTGTATGTGACATGAGATGGGTCGACTGGACCTATATCAAGGATAATGAAGAGTACTACCCTGGAGTATTTGACAGCTTTAGTGCGTGTGGAGTTGCAGTCTTTGTTGGGCAGAAGCTCACAAAGTGGAACGAGGAGCTGATCATGCAATTCTACTCCACAGCACACTTTTATCCGGATGGCAGGATCACATGGATGTCAGAAGGTATGAGGTACCACTCTACTGTTGAGGAATGGGCGAAGCTGATCAATGCCCCAGAGGAGCAAGCAGATGACTTGGACATTTATGCCAAGAAAAAGATGGACCACAACTCCATGTCCAACATGTACAAGGAGATTCTGAATGAAGCACTTGACACGTTCAAGTTTGGCTCAGTGCATTATCTGCTCTCAGAATTGCCTACGATCAACTGGATCCTTAGGCACACCCTTCTGCCCAAGTCTGGAGATCACAAGATGATCAGAGGTCACGCGATCAATTTGCTTCATGTCTTTGACGTGCCTCAAAAATTCAAAGTCATGAGCCTCATAGTGGAAACAATCAAAAGGACTGCGGCAGATCAAAAGAGGAGCTGTGGATATGCCCCTCAGATTCAGGAGCTCATCAACTCCAAGATGGGCACGGGCGTATATTTGCTGGATAAGGAACACCTGCCCATCCGTCCAGATTTTGAGAACAATGAAGTTGTGATGACAGAGAATGAACCATCTTCTGCCCATGCACAAGCTCAGAAGGAGAAGGCGAAGAAGGAGAAAGCTGCCAGGATGCCTACTCAAGCGGAGGCATCTGTTTATTTCTTGAAGACCAAACAAGAGCAGCTCAGTTACTTGATTGCGTCCACCCTGCGGATTGAGTAGAGTATAGCCACCCTGACTCAGAACCAGGTGAGTTTAGAGAGGATCATGGAACAGAGGTTCTATGACTTGGACATCAAAGTAACAGAAGTTCAGTCTGTAGTGGAGCAGCTCCAGGAGGACATGAATGAGAGGAGAGGCAGGACCACGACTCATGCGTTTGCGAGGGTGCCACGAGGTCCGAGGTCGTCTGCACTGCCAGTTGCTGACACCAGAGCTACAACGTCTGCACCAGCCACAGCCTCAGTTCCACCAGCTCCAGCATCCACTTCAGCCTCGACTCCAACCACGTCTACCGAAGGCTTCGTCCTTGGAGTGATCCGGACTCCACCACCACCTGAAGATCAAGCCTGAGCGTCGATCTAGTGCTATGCATTTTCTAGGAACTTTTTGGTAACTTGTTGCCAAAGGGGGAGAAGATGTATAGATCATAGGCTTCGAGAGAGAGTGTTGCTTTTATTCTCTCTTGTTTTATTTGGTGGTTTTTCGAACTTTGTTTGCTTGTGTGTGAGATACTACGTCCTTATGCCTGTGAGACATCGATGATCATGTGTTTGATCATAAGCTACACTTAATGTTTGCTTGATGCTTGCTTAAATATTATCATTCTATCTATCGTTTGTGATCATTCACTATTCTTGGTGATGAGTGCATGTATTTCAATCTTATCATTTTTGAGCGCTCCACCAAGATGTATGTGACATGGAAGAGTAACCCATGATTCTAACTCTTTGTGCATTTGCAGTCCAAAGCAAATTTTAAATATGCACAAATTTAGGGGGAGCTCTTACTTATCACATACTTCTCAAAGCGACGATATATTTCATGCTTATTATCATTTGTCGAAGCTTTGATCTATATGTTGTCTTCAATTACCAAAAAGGGGGAGATTGAAAGTGCAACTATCCCTAGGTGGTTTTGGTAATTCATAACAACATATAGCTCATTGAGCTAATACTATTCCAAGATAATTATTTCAGGAAAGCTCAATGATTGGCATGGCATGGATGTGAAAGTGGAACCCTCAAAATGCTAAGGACAATGGATTGGCTCAAGCTCAAAAGCTCAAGACTCTTCATTTTATATTTTAGTGATCCAAGATCACATTGAGTCCATAGGAAAAGCCAATACTATTAAGGAGGGATGAGGTGTTGCTTAATGAGCCTCTTGCTTCATGTGCTTAGTGATATGCTCCAAAACCCTCAACTACTTTCCCATATCCACATATGACCTAAACTCTAAGCCAAACTCGGTCCTACCGATTCTTCCTATCCGGTGCCACCGAGTTTCACTTGTCATTAGCCACTGCCAAACCCTAGCAATTCGGTTCTACCAATAAGGATCTCGGTCCCACCGAGATGGGGTTGCAAACTCTCTGTTTCCCTTTCGTAACTTTTCGGTCCCACCGAAAGAGCGAATCGGTCCCACCGAGATTGCAATGTAAACTCAGTGTTTCCCCTTTCTAACTTTTCGGTCTCACCGAGTTCCACTCGGTCTCACCGAAAGAGCAAATCGGTCCCACCGAGTTTGCCTGACCAACTCTCTGGTTAGCTAATTACCAAATTCGGTCTCACCGAGTTTGTGTAATCGGTCTCACCGAGATTACGTTATGCCCAAACCCTAACCGAATCGGTCCTGCCAAGTTGCATGTCAGTCCCACCAAAATTCCTAACGGTCACTAGGTTTACTATTTCGGTCAGACCGAGTTTTCTGATTCGGTCCCACCGAGATTGGTAAATTGTGTGTAACGGTTGGATTTTGTGTGGAGGCTATATATACCCCTCCACCTCTTTCTCATTTAGTGAGAGAGCCATCAGAACACACACATCATTCCAACTCATATGTTCTGAGAGAGAACCACCTACCCATGTGTTGAGACCAAGACATTCCATTCCTATCATATGAATCTTGATCTCTAGCCTTCCCAAGTTGCTTTCCACTCAAATCTTCTTTCTACCAAATCCAAATCCTATGAGAGAGAGTTGAGTGTTGGGGAGACTATCATTTGAAGCACAAGAGCAAGGAGTTCATTACCTACACACCATTTGTTACTTCTTGGAGAGTGGTGTCTCCTAGATTGGCTAGGTGTCACTTGGGAGCCTCCGACAAGATTGTGGAGTTGAACCAAGGAGTTTGTAAGGGCAAGGAGATCGCCTACTTCGTGAAGATCTACCGCTAGTGAGGCAAGTCCTTCGTGGGCGATGGCCATGGTGGGATAGACAAGGTTGCTTCTTCGTGGACCCTTTGTGGGTGGTTGCTTCTTCGTGGACCCTTCGTGGGTGGAGCCCTTCGTGGACTCGCGCAACCGTTGCCCTTGGGTGGAGCCCTGTGTGGACTCGCGCAACCGTTACCCTTCGTGGGTTGAAGTCTCCATCAACGTGGATGTAGGATAGCACCACCTATCCGAACCACGGGAAAAACATCCGTGTCTCCAATAGCGTTTGAATTCTCCAAACCCTTCCCTTACATTCTTGCAAGTTGCATGCTTTACTTTCCGCTGCCATTATACTCTTTGCATGCTTGCTTGAATTGTGTGATGATTGCTTGACTTGTCCTAAAATAGCTAAAATCTGCCAAAAACTAAAATTGGGAAAAAGGTTAAGTTTTTATTTGGTCAAGTAGTCTAATCACCCCCCCTCTAGACATACTTTCGATCCTACAGCGGCCGAGGCGTGCTTTTCTCGCGTCCCTCCAGGTGCTTTGCCTTCATCCCTCCACGCGCGCTGTCAGTGTTTGCGGCCGGCACACGATCACGCACGTTCATGTGCATGCTGTTGCGCCGGGCGTGGCGTGACAATGCAGTTACCCGCTGCAAAAACTGCCATGCGGACGCGCAGAGAATCCCCAAGCCGCCCGGCCCCCATTTATTCCTGCGGCCATTTACCTTCATCTCTCGCGTCACACGACACAATAAGAACACCCACGACGACACATACAGAGAGGACATCCAACGTTCCAATGGCGATCCCCGTGGCTCCAATGGCGCTCCCAGCGGCCGACGATGACAACAGCGGGCAGTTCACCACGCATCATGTAGTGGACACCCACGTGAGGGGAAGGCCCTCTCGGTGGTGTACACGAACGATCCGGTCTTGGTGGAGAGCTCCATCCAAACTATGGAGAAGTTCCTTGCCGAGGACAAGTACCAAGTGGTCATCTTTGACATCGAGTACACCATCGGTCATGCTGGGCACAATCAGAAGATTGTCATCGCCCAGTTGTGCGTGCGACATGACGTCCTCCTCTACCACTACCACCTGGCCACAAGGCCTTGCGAGCGTTTCTCCAGGTTTATCAACAGCTCTGACTACAGTTTTGCTACGGTGGACACCACCAACGATCTAAAAGCGCTCAAGGTTTCGGGCTTAAAATGCCCGAATCTTGTCAACATCCAGCACCACTACAAGGTATGGGGCAGCGACAAAAACAAACTGAACTCCCTGGTTGACCTCGCCTCGGCCATCATCGACCCCTACTACATGAAGATGAAGAATGAGAGCAAGAAGGACAAGAACGCCTGGCCCAGTGTGTGGCATGTGAGACTGGATGAACAACATGTCAAGTACGCGGCCAAGGACACGTACACAAGCTACGAGATGTACAGGCGGATCGTTGACATGAGGAAGTGTCTTCTTCTTGCCCCAGACGAGGGATCGAGCCACAGAGCAGTGGCGGCAGCGTTATACAAGAAGTAGATGACTAGATGATCATTTCTTCTACTTTAGAATGCATGCAATTGTTTATTGAGGTGTGCGTGAATGATCTGTATAGTCACTTATGTAATTGGATGTTTATTTCAGTTATATATACACACACATGTTATTCTTATGTAGATAGAGCAAATCACACGACTTATTAGCAGCAATCGTCTGTGTTATTATTGGTCTTCACACACATTTCTAATTATGGACCTGTTTGCCGCGTATCACACACATCTTGTTCAGTTGAATCATTTCCATTGTGTTGCCTAATCACACATAGTTCATCCTAGTGAACCGTACGTTGTATATCGCACACACCTTCATCTGGCTGCCCGTTTCTTTTGTTCCTCAACGCAAACGGTTAATTGAACTGAACCGTATGCCCTTCATCGCACACACAACTAAAGTCTGAACCGTGTTTGATGCATCCGTCATCACAAACGTTTTGCACCTTTTTTGATAGTTTTTTACACCATCGTTTGCGATTATGGCATCGCACATAGTTTCGTCAAATGGTCTCTGATCGTAGTGTCGCGTTTGGACCATCCTGCAGTAGTGTCAGACTCTTGTTATCCTAGGCCTCCGGTACATTATATAAGCCGAGGCCAGGCTAGTCGATAGATCATTATGTCATACATGATAGAAGAAGAACCATCATCCTACTCACCTAGGGTTCAGTTCATCTGATCTCGTGGTAGATTGACTCTCTAACCATCATATACACTTCAATATAATCAAGCAAGACATAGGGTTTTACCTCTTCGAGAGGGCCCAAACCTGGGTAAACATCATATCCTTCGTCTCCTGTTCCCCATTGATCCAAGATCCACAGCTCGGGACCCCCTACCCGAGATCCATCGGATATAGAACCGACACCATGCTTGTATTTGTGTAATGATGTTGCAGTGATTCTTCGATGCCTATCCTTTTTGCATAGCCTGATTTTGTCACAATTATATTACCTTGCCTACCTTTCCCAACATGACTAGTTACTTGCTTGTATTATTTCCATGTTAACCATTCTTATTGTCGTAGTAGTATGCTATGCTTAAGTTTTTTGCTTTAGTTATGTCATATCTAGTCGGTGTTGCTTATGGGTAGTTAACCTGGCTCTAATACATTCATGTTGTGCTATGGAGATGATTATGTTAATTTGTAAATAAGGCAAAGGTGGGAGGCCATGCTTAATACAATGGTGTTTTTGTTCCACTTGAGTCGACCATGAGTGTATTTTCACAGAATACAATGCTGAATACAATGGTGTTTCTTGCGTTGAAATTGCTATATAATGATCAGTGTAATATCAAGTGGTTAATATGATGCAGTGCATGTTGTTGTTTTTCCGGGAATGGCTGGATCTACAGAGAAAGAAAAGGAAAAACTATAGCCTAAGTGATTACTCATGAAAGATCTCCTAAAAGCTTGTGAGTAAGTCGGTCCAACCAATGATTAAGAAAGGTTACGATTTTGTTGTCAATAAACTAAGATAAGATGAAACAATCTGAAAAATATATGCTCCCAAAGAAAGAATTTCGGATGTCCAAGCTCCAAGAATCAGAAACAAGATTGCATAATGGAGTGAGATATGATTACATGGCTGATGTCGAGACGAGCGGCCAGAGCTTGTAGACTTGATGGTGCTTGTGTGGGGGCAGTACGACACCGAGGAGTTTACCGTCACTTCGGAGCTCCACATCCGCCACAGCCGGGGATTGATAAGGTCGAGCCGTCGGGTTGGGAGTGGGAGTCGCATCCGGCTGCCTCATGCCATCTATCGTTCAATCCCAGCATGTGCAACTCGGATCCATTGTCGCCGCTGCAACAACAGTAGTAGCAAGCATAGGAGAAGCCACATATGTCGTTGGCGGATTCCCTGTAGCCCTGCACATCATGCCTCCCTTTGGGCGCCATGCCAGTAGCGCCTTGTGCTCATCGGCTTCCTCCCTTGGAGCCCCCACCAGGGCAGGATCCCTGAGGGTGAGCGAGATAACGCCCTGCGGAGGCATCCGCGGGGATCCGCGGCGGCTGCGGTAGGCGTCCGTCGGGATCCACGAGGGTGGTGGCGGCGGCCCTGGGGATCCTAGAGAAAAGATCAAGACCAGGGATGGGAGGAGTTTATGGGATGTTTTTTTTCATTTTTTGTATAAAGAGATAAAACCAGTGGGAGGGGTGGGATGAAGAAAAATCGGAAGAAAAAACGGTGTACCAGGCTACCAACTCCTCCATTAGGAGTAGAGATATTGGGTTAGCCTGCCCAACGAACTTCTTCCCCCCCCCCCTCCGGCGAGTTTCTCCCCCCCTCCGACTGTTTCTTCCATCAATTAAAATCGATTGACCCCAAATTCAAAATTCAAGCGATTGACATGTAGCAATTGTGCAAAAACAAATGTTTTTGAAACGAAGCGTGGAGTACGAAGACGAGGATGATCTCGCCAAGGCTCCACTTCGATGGACGGCGCCCACTCCGGCCGACATGCTACTTCGCCGAAGGACCCCCGCCCCCCTCCCCTCCTCCCTGGCTGTGAGCCTGAGCATCAGCTAGGAGCTCCTCCAATTTTGATTTTGCAGAATTTTCATGTAGATTTTCTATGAGCTATTGCTGATGTATGTTGTTTTCATCTTGATTTGCTATGAGGTGTTGCTCATATGTGGCAGAACTAATTTTGATGTGGATGTGCTGATCGTGCCAAGTATAAGTACAAGATTGTTGCCCTCTGGTTGATATCATTGTATTTGCATAGAAAGCAATATCTAATTGTTGTTTGTACTACATATTAATTCTTCCAATTCTTTTTAATTGACATGATGAATAATACAGACGAAAGCACTAGCATATGGTAGTGTTTGTAAGTGGAATTTATGTTCATATGGGTATCAAAATGATAAAAAAATGATATCATTTAATCTGAACGACAATATAGTTCAAGGGCATTACGGACTTTTCTCTGACCATACGCCAGATAAGCTGACAAAATAGATATGAAAAAGAACTGGCTAACTTATTATCTGGAGCTTATTCTCACAAGAGCTTATCTCAAGCTTATCCTCACATGAGCTTATTTCCACGTCATAGCTCAAAAGAACTGGACCTAAAGATAGTCAGGCCCGCCAAAGAAGAGCCGGTCTATGTACTACTGTGGCTGGTCTTTGGTCATCTTGTGCACACTCCCATATGACCGTGCCCGTGCAGCACAACACAGCACCACGCCACCACCTGTAAATGAAGAGCACTTACTACCTGGAGTACCACTTGTGCAGTTCAGACTTCAGGTCCGAACGGTAACGGCGATGCTGGTCATTTTCTCCGGCCGACAGTGCCCGGGCATGGCCTCTTGGTGCAAACTCGGTCTCCTCCTCTTGCTCCAGAGTCTGAGCTCCTCTGCCGCCGCGGCAGGCTCTATCTCGCTCTCCGTGGGAGAATCTATCACCGGGAACCGGACGCTGGTTTCGGAGGGAGGCAAGTTTGAGCTGGGCTTCTTCTCTCCGGCCGGCGACTCCAACTACTACGTTGGCATATGGTACAAGAAGATCCCGGTGCAGACCGTCATTTGGGTGATGAACAGGGACCGCCCTGTCTCCGACCCATCGTCCTCGGAGCTGACGCTAGCTCCGGACGGCAAGCTCGTCCTCCTCCTAAACGAGAACCAGCAGAAGAGGCCAGTCTGGTCGTCGGCCAGTCACGCACGTACGAGCAACGGGCCCGTCGTGGCGGCGCTCCTCGACAGCGGGAACCTCGTTCTGCGGGGCCGCCAGCCGGGCAACTCGTCGGAGGTCATGTGGCAGAGCTTCGAGCACCCGACCGACACGCTCGTGCCGGGCGGCTGGGTCGGGCTGAACAAGAGCAGCGGCGCGTACCAGGCGCTCGTGTCATGGAGAAGCGCCGTCGACCCATCCACGGGATTGTACATGGACTGGGTCGACCCGTCCGGGTCCGGCCAGTACACCTTCTCGTGGAACGGCACGACCGTGTACCACCGCGTCGGCGCGTCGAGCGGCCAGCGCTTCGCCTCCGTGCCGGAGATGGGCATGTCGTCTAGGTACAAGTACACCTCCGTCAACAACGATGAGGAGGTCAGCTTCTCCTTTGAGGTGGTCAACCCCTCTACCCTGTCGAGGATGGTGATGAGCCCGCACGGGCAGCTCACCATGTTCGACTGGTCCAGCGAGTCCGGGCAGTGGCTGCTCCACTGGGCGACTCCCACGTCGCCATGCGACGTGTATTCCGTGTGCGGGCCCTTCGGGCTGTGCGACGTGGCAAGCTCGCAGTACTGCCGGTGCTTGCCGGCGTTCGACGCCGCGTCGCCGGGGGATTGGAGCGGCGGCTGCGCGAGGAAGACGAGCTTGTACTGCAGCAATGGCACGTCGCCCGATGGGTTCCTTCCGGTACAAAACGTGAAGCTGCCGAGCAGTTATTTCTCCGATGCTGATGCTGCCGGTAGCTCCGGAGATTGCGGGTCGGCGTGCTTGAGAAACTGCTCTTGCACGGCGTATGCGTACAGTGGTGGTGGTTGCTTGGTGTGGGGTGGTGATCTCAGGAACATTCAGCAGGTCACCGACGGCGAAGCCGGCTCGTCCACTCTGTTCCTCCGAGTCGCCGCCGCCGATCTTGCTGCCGCCAGTAACCATGGCGGCGCGTCAGCAAATGAACGCGACGTCATCCTGGTCGCGTCTTCGGTATCTTTTCTCACGATACTCTGCTTGTTCGTCTTCGTTTGCTGGAGGCATCGTCGCTTGAAAACTGTGCGGCACGACGGCTCTCTTTTGGTGTTCAGCCACGGCCATCTGGCGCGGTGCACGGACAACTTCTCCCAGAAGCTGGGCATGGGGAGCTTCGGCTCCGTGTACAAGGGGACGCTCCGTGACGGTGACCACACCGCGGTGGCCGTCAAGAGGCTCGAGGGATCGGCGCAGGGGGAGAAGCAGTTCCGCGCCGAGGTGAGGACCCTCGGCACGATCCACCACGTCAATCTCGTGCGCCTTCGCGGGTTCTGCGCGACGAGGCGCGAGCGGCTGCTGGTGTACGACTACATGCCCAACGGCTCCCTGGCGTCCGCCATGGCCGGCCCGAGCTTCGGGCTGCTGGACTGGGGCACCAGGTTTGGGATCATGGCCGGCGTCGCCAGGGGCCTCGCCTACCTCCACGAGCAGTGCCAGGAGCGCATCGTGCACTGCGATGTGAAGCCGGAGAACATACTCCTGGACGCGGCCTTCCACCCCAAGGTGGCCGACTTCGGCATGGCGAAGCTCATCGGGCGGGACTTCAGCCACGCGCTGACCACGGCGCGGGGCACGGTGGGGTACCTGGCGCCGGAGTGGGTCCAGGGCCTGCCCATCACGCCCAAGGCGGACGTGTACAGCTACGGCATGACGCTGCTGGAGCTCGTTTCCGGGCGGAGGAACCGGGACGCCGGCGGCCGCGGCGCGGGCCACTTCCCGCTCTGGGCGGCCACCAAGGTCAGCGAGGGGCAGTTTGTCGCGCTCTTGGACGAGAGGCTGGCGGGGGACGCGGACGTGGTCGAGCTGGGCCGGGCGTGCAGCGTCGCGTGCTGGTGCATACAGCAGAGCGAGGCGATGAGGCCGACCATGGGGCAGGTGGTGCAGGTTCTGGAGGGGTCGCTCATGGTGGGGGCTGCGCCCGTGCCCAGACATCTGGAGGTGTTCTGTGCGGAGGATTCACGCACGCTCTGAAGAGGACCCAATCGATGGCGACTTGTCTTTTTTTCTCTTCCGGGGAATTATGATGACCACATGTGATTCACTTCACTTGCCGATCCAAATCGTGCAGGAACATGCTATGCTATTTGTGGGAATTGTAGAAGCGTCTCAACTCCTTTAATATGGGAGCCCGCATGATATATATTGATTCAGGGTGAGGCCGGCTCTCGCAGAGGCATACAAGATGAGGTTGTTCAACAACCAGAGAGATACATGGAGATAGAGGAGAATAAACAGATAAAAGATAACTATGCTAACAATCAGAAAATACATCTCCTAACTACTCTACGGAGCCGAGCCGTGTCATATGTTTAACACTCTCCCATAATCACAACTATGACAAGTTGAGATTACGTTTAAATTCTTCAAAACTTTTGGATGGCAATGCCTTTGTGAACCCATCTGCAAACTGATTTTTGGAAGGTATAAATCTGATCTCAAGCTGTTTATTGGCAACACGTTCTCTTATAAAATGGAAGTCTATTTCAATGTGCTTTGTCCTGGCATGAAAAACTGGATTAGCAGATAAATACGTAGCACCAAGATTATCACACCATAGACAAGGAGGCTGATTCTGAACCACTCCAAGTTCTGTGAGCATAGACTGAACCTAAATGATTTATGCCGTTGCATTTGCTAATGCTTTATACTCTGCTTTTGTACTTGATCTGGAGACAGTGACTTGCTTTCTTGCACACCATGATATCAAGTTAGATCCATAAAAGATAGCAAAACCACATGTTGACCTTCTGTCATCTAAACAACCAGCCCAGTCTGCATCTGAGAAGGCACTGACAAGTGTGGAAGATGACTTGCTAAATGTAAGACCCAAGTGTATAGTGTTTCTTATGTACTTGAGAATTCGTTTTGCAGCTGTCCAGTGAGCTGTGGTAGGTGCATGAAGATACTGACACACCTTATTGACTGCAAAAGAAATGTCAGGTCGAGTGAGAGTCAAGTACTGAAGTCCACCAACCAGACTTCTGTAACCAGTAATGTCCTCTTGGTGCAGAGACTCTCCTTCTGTCAAGGATAAAGGTTCTGAACTGGACAAGGGTGTTGGTGAAGATTTACAATTCTGCATACCAATTCTACTTAGCAATTCAGTGGCATACTTTGCTTGAGATAGATGAATACCATTACTATGTTTCTTGACCTCTGTCGGTGTCAAAACCGGCGGATCTCGGGTAGGGGGTCCCGAACTGTGCGTTTAGGCCGGATGGTAACAGGAGGCAAGGGACATGAAGTTTTACCCAGGTTCAGGCCCTCTCGATGGAGGTAAAACCCTACGTCCTGCTTAATTAATATTGATGATATGGGTAGTACAAGAGTAGATCTACCACGAGATCGGAGAGGCTAAACCCTAGAAGCTAGCCTATGGTATGATTGTTGTTCTGTATCTTGTCCTACGGACTAAAACCCTCCGGTTTATATAGACACCGGAGAGGGTTAGGGTTACACAAAGTCGGTTACAATGGTAGGAGATCTGCATATCTGTATCGCCAAGCTTGCCTTCCACGCCAAGGAAAGTCCCTTTCGGACACGGGACGAAGTCTTCAATCTTGTATCTTCATAGTCCAGGAGTCCGGCTGAAGGTATAGTCCGGCTATCCGGACACCCCCTAATCCAGGACTCCCTCAGTAGCCCCTGAACCAGGCTTCAATGACGACGAGTCCGGCGCGCAGATTGTCTTCGGCATTGCAAGGCGGGTTCCTCCTCCAAGTACTTCATAGAAGATTTTGAACACAAAGATAGTGCCCGGCTCTGCAAAATAAGTTTCCACATATTGCCACAGAGAGAATAATATTTACACAAATCTAATCTGCTGACGTATTCCGTAGTGTGACACACCACGGCCAAGCCTTTATCCGAGTCGTTTCATTATCCCACCTCAGCGCGTCATGCGAGGCGGTTTCCTTGGCACGTCTTGTTAAAGCAGAGATCATGTCCCCTTATTCCGGGATTCTCATCAATACGGGCGTGGGTAACCCAACCGCGCCATTGATTACGGCGCTTGGAGATAAGCGAGTTTTACCAGGCTGGTGGGGACACGTAGTTGCGTCCACCCATATAAGGGGATAAGGATCCACCTTTTCACCTACGCCTTCTTCCTCCCTTGCTTATCCATTCTCGCGCACTCGAGCTCCAGCGCCCAAGTCCGCACTCCCCACCTCAACCTTCTCCAGCCATGTCCAGAGCGGGAGGCAAGTGGATGGTCTCCTCCGTCACGGAGGGACACATCAAAAAACTGAGGAAGGCCGGATACTTGTCTAACGACATTGCGTACCGGCTTCCTGAAAAGGGGCAGCTCATCCCCACCCCTAGGCCCCATGAGAGGGTGGTGTTCCTCCTCCATTTCCTCCGCGGACTGGGCTTCCCTCTTCACCCATTTGTCCGGGGGCTCATGTTCTACTATGGCCTGGATTTCCACGATCTGGCCCCGAACTTTGTCCTCAACATCTCGGCGTTTATCGTCGTGTGCGAGGCTTTCCTTCGCATCCGCCCCCATTTCAGCCTATGGCTCAAGACTTTCAATGTCAAGCCAAAGGTGGTGCGCGGCAACCAGGTGGAGTGCGGAGGCGCCATGGTGGGCAATATGGCCAACGTCTTATGGCTCGAGGGCTCCTTTGTGGAGACCCTGAAGGGGTGGCAATCAGGGTGGTTTTACATCATCGAGCCGCGCGACCCCGAATGGGTCGCAGCCCCCGAGTTTCGATCCGGACCCCCTACGCGGCTCACCTCCTGGAAGGAGACGGGCCTGTCGTGGGGTAAAAAAGGAGAGCTAACCGGACTCCAAACATGCGTCCAAACCCTGGTGGACAAGAAGCTCAAACTTGTCAACGTAGTCCAGGTTATGCTCATCCGCATGATCCTCCCGTGTCAATAACGGGCTTTCAACCTGTGGGAGTTCGACCCGGCGCGGCACCAAACTCTGAGCAGGCTCTTCGACACGATGTACGAAGATGCCTGGAAGGTGCTTTTCAAGGGCGCGGAGGCCCCCGCATCCGCTACCGAGGATCGCGGATTCAGTACGCAGCGTCACGATCATGCGGTAAGCTGTTTTTTCCTTTTACAGGGTATCGGTTTTTCATAGTTTGACTCCATGCGGGATCTAAGCTCCCTTACCTTTGACAGGATTGGCAGGAGACGTCCGGACAGATCAACTGTCCGGCTCCTTTGCCCGAAGGCCCAGTGGACGCTCGCTTGGCGAAGCTGCTGGTTCCGGCACCCTATGTGGTGCAGGAGAAGAAGGCCGTGAAAAAGGCCACGGGGACTCGAAAGAGTGCCCGGCGCCAGGAGGTGTCGGATCCATCATCTGACGGTTCCGAGGCGCATTCCTCCCGTGAAGACGAGGAGGAAGAAGAAGAGACCTCTCCCCCTCCAGCGGGAGGAGAGAAGAAAAGGAAGGCTGCCCTCTCTGGGGAGGCCGGAGGGTCCAAGAAGGGGAAAACCCTTCCTCCGGACTACTCCACCGACGCCGACGACGGCGGAGAGGAGTGGCCGCCTAGGGCCAAGCCCCTGGCAAAATCGTAAGTATCCGGATACCAGAGTAATTCATAGTATTCGTTTATTGCACAGCTTTCCCTTATGTCGAATATGTTTATGCAGCCCACCCAAAGACCGGCTCGACGTGTCGTCGAGCGGCTCACTGGACTCGTCGGATGTGAACTCGCTTCCGACGGCTTCCTCCCCCCGCCCTACGGACGACACCGAAGTGTTATCCCAACAGGTTCCAAGCCGGGAGGAGGTGGTCCTGGAGGCGCCGCGAGGCGACCTCCCGGACTCCAGGAGTAAAGGGGATGAAACCCCCCAGGGCTCCAAGTCCGGCTCTAGGCCGGACACCGCTCCGGAACCTTCAAAGGTTCCAGAGTCTGGCAGGGGACCTCCTTCCAAGAGGAGCAAGCCCACCGTGCCGGTGACCCCCATCCAACCGGAGGCGCCGGACAATCTGTTGGAGGCGCTCCAAGGCGCCTCCATCGACGAGGAGCACTGCACCATTATGAGTGCGGTGGTCCAGAAGGTTCAGTTCGCCAAGAGCGGACTGACTGAAGCTTGTACTAGCCTTTTAACAGGCTTTGAGGTAAGTAAAGAATGTGTAAATAATATTACCGCATAGACAGTAGCCCCTGATGCTCTGTTTGGCGTTTAGGAAGAAAAGCCGAATAGAGGATCAAATAAAATTCGCAGGAGTCTAACAAAAAGGAGTCAATATGCGTATGTAGGCTTCTTTGCTTGCGTCCGCCGCAATGACTGCGGAAGTGGACACGCTAAAGCAGAATCTCGAGCGGTCCGAGCAAGAGCTCGGGCGTGCCAAGAAGCAGCTCGAGGACAATGAAGGTAAGAAATACCTTTTTTAAATATATGTATAAAAAGGTGCAATTGCAAAAAATGACAGGATTATCGTGGCTATTGTAGGAGACGTCTGAGGTGGCGACCCTTAAGCAAGCGCTGGTCGAGGCCGAGAAGAGGGCGGCCACGGAGCGCACCGAGCGGGAGAAGTATGAGGCCGAGGTTGGCAAGGTACGGCAAGAGCTCCAGGTTCTCATGGAAAAACATGAGATTTTGGAGCTTGACTCAAAGACGCGAGCGTCCGAGCTCGTGGTGGCTATTGAAAATGCCAAGTCTGCCAAGGCCGAATCCCAGAAGACCCTCCAGGAGTTGGATGAGGTGAAGAAGATAGCGGCGGGTAAGGCATTATTTATGCAAAGCAAACACATAAACGTGAGTTACTTGTTGCTTACCCGAATCCGGAGCTCTCCAGGAGCGTTCACAGATCTTCCCTGGAGTGTGTCCGATGCCACTGCGTTCTATCGAGCCGAGGAGGGCAGCTCGACAGAGAAGGTGTTCTGGTCTCAGTATGCTGAGGCCGGACACCCCGTGCCCCTGAGCGACCATCTGAAGCAACTGGTCGAGCTCCACAAGGCGGCCGAACAGGCCATGAAGGGCCTCATAGTTTGGCTGTGGCCTGGAGGGGCTCTGCCTGGGAGCTAT